>NC_034011.1:27358957-27360633 GCF_000346465.2 Prunus persica
TTCATATCTAATGTGATGCCTCATACTTTTTCCACTCAAATTGGAAACTTCTAGCCTTTGATATGGCCAACCCTAGCTCACGGTACAGACGGGTATGGTTGAATCAGTTCAATTTTTTTGACTCATGTTTTGGCAGATCTTTTGTGTCCATTTGAATCCTCAATCTCTACTGTGAACTCTCATAGTTTTTCCAATCAAATTGGACACTCCTAGCCTTTGATGTAGCCAACCCTAGCTCACGGTACAGATAGGTATTGTTGAATCTGTTCAATTTTTTTGACTCATGTTTTGGTAGATCTTTTGTGTCCATTCGAATCCTCAATCTCTAATGTGAACTCTCATACTTTTTCCAATCAAATTGGACACTCCTAGCCTTTTATGTGGCCAACCCTAGCTCACGCTACAGACAAGTGTTGTTGAATCAGTTTAGTTTTCTTGATTCATGTTTTGGCAGATATTTTGTGTCCATTCGAATCCTCAATCTCTAATGTGAACTCTCATACTTTTTCCACTCTAATTGGAAACTCTTAGCCTGTGATGTGGCCAACCCTAGCTCATGGTAAAGATGGGCATTGTTGAATCTGTTCAATTTTTTTGACACATGTTTTGGCAGATCTTTTGTGTCCATTTGAATCCTCAATCTCTAATGTGAAGTCTCATAGTTTTTCCAATCAAAGTGGACACTCCTGGCCTTTTATGTAGCCAACCCTAGCTCACGGTACGGACGGGAATTGTTGAATCAGTTCAATTTTTTTGATTCATGTTTTGGCAGATACTTTGTGTCCATTCGAATCCTCAATCTCTAAAGTGACCTCTCATAATTTTATCAATAAAATTGGATACTCCTAGCCCTTTATTTAGCACACCTTAGTCACGGTACAGACGGGTATTGTGATCAGTTCAATTTTTTTGACTCATATTTTGGCAGATCTTTTGTATCCATTCGAATCCTCAATCTCTAACGTGAACTCTCATACTTTTTCCAATCAAATTGGACACTCCTAGCTTTTGATGTTGCCAACCCTAGCTTACGCTACAGACGGGTATTGTTGAATCAGTTTAGGTTTATTGACTCATGTTTTGGCAGATACTTTGTGTCCATTCGAATCCTCAATCTCTAATGTGAACTCTCATAGTTTTTCCAATCAAATTGGAAACTCCTAGCCTTTTATGTGGACAACCCTAGCTCACGGTACAGACGGGTATTGTTGAGTCTGTTCAATTTTTTTTTACTCATGTTGCGGCAGATCTTTTGTGTCCACTTGAATCCTCAATCTCTAATGAGAACTCTCATACCCTTTCAGTTCTCTAATAAATTAAATGGGTGTACTACACTGTGTTTGTAGTCAGAGGATAAACTACACTTTTCCCCCTCAACTTTTTTCACAATTCGTATCTGGTTCCTGTATTTTAAGTTACAACAATGACAACATAGGGACAAACAAAATGGAAAAAATATCAGATAATTAGGTGTAAAGTGTAGTCTGAGATAAAATGCATAGTGATTATGGACTTCTCATAAATGAGATTAAACGGTTCTGATTCTGACTTTCTTGAAACATGTGAAAATGATGCTCCTAATGTGAGTCTCTGTAAGAAATACCGAATGAATAGTGTCTACCAATTTGAGGGGACGATCAACCTAAGTTCTTATTTATGGTCTATTTCCCACAAAC
>NC_034011.1:27361206-27364028 GCF_000346465.2 Prunus persica
AGCTCACGGTACAGACGGTTATTGTTGAGTCTGTTCAATTTTTTTTACTCATGTTTTGGCAGATCTTTTGTGTCCATATGAATCCTCAATCTCTAATGTGAACTCTTATACTTTTTCCAATCAAATTGGACACTCCTAGCCTTTTATGTAGCCAACCCTAGCTCACGGTACAAATGGGTATTGTTGAATCTGTTCAATTTTTTTGACTCATGTTTTGGCAGATCTTTTGTGTCCATTCGGATCCTCAATCTCTAATGTGAACTCTCATACTTTTTCCAATCTAATTGGACACTCCTGGCCTTTTATGTGGCCAACCCTAGCTCACGCTACAGACAAGTGTTGTTGAATCTGTTTAGTTTTTTTGATTCATGTTTTGGCAGATATTTTGTATCCATTCGAATCCTCAATCTCTAACGTGAAGTCTGATACTTTTTCAAATCAAAATGGAAACTCCTAGCCTTTGATGTGGCCAACCCTAGCTCACGGTACAGACGGGTATGATTGAATCAGTTCAATTTTTTTGACTCATGTTTTGGCAGATCTTTTGTGTCCACATGAATCCTCAATCTCTAATGTGAACTCTCATACTTTTTCCAATCATATTGGACACTCCTAGCTTTTGATGTTGGAAACCCTAGCTTACGCTACAGACGGGTATTGTTGAATCAGTTTAGTTTTCTTGACTCATGTTTTGGCAGATACTTTGTGTCCATTCGAATCCTCAATCTCTAATGTGAACTCTCATAGTTTTTCCAATCAAATTGGAAACTCCTAGCCTTTTATGTAGACAACCCTAGCTCACGGTACAGACGGGTATTGTTGAGTCTGTTCAATTTTTTTTTCCTCATGTTGTGGCAGATCTTTTGTGTCCACTGGAATCCTCAATCTCTAATGTCAACTCTCATACCCTTTCCACTCAAATTGGACACTCCTAGCCTTTTATGTTGCCAACCCTAGCTCACGGTACGGACCTTAATTGTTGAATCAGTTCAATTTTTTTGACTTATGTTTTGGCAGATCTTTTGTGTCCATTCGAATCCTCAATCTGTAAGGTGAACTCTCATATTTTTTCCAACAAAATTGGTCACTTCTAGCCTTTTATGTGGCCAACCCTAGCTCACGCTACAGACACGTGTTGTTGAATCAGTTTAGTTTTCCTGACTCATGTTTTGGCAGATATTTTGTGTCCATTCGAATCCTCAATATCTAATATGGTGCCTCATACTTTTTCCACTCAAATTGGAAACTTCTAGCGTTTGATGTGGCCAACCCTAGCTCACGGTACAGACGGATATTGTTGAATCTGTTCAATTTTATTGACTCATGTTTTGGCAGATCTTTTGTGTCCATTTGAATCCTCAATCTCTACTGTGAACTCTCATAGTTTTTTAACTCAAATTGGAAACTTCTAGCCTTTGATGTGGCCAACCCTAGCTCACGGTACATACGGATATTGTTGAATCTGTTCAATTTTATTGACTCATGTTTTGGCAAATCTTTTGTGTCCATTTGAATCCTCAATCTCTACTGTGAACTCTCATAGTTTTTCCAATCAAATTGGACACTCCTAGCCTTTTATGTAGCCAACCCTAGCTCACGGTACAGATGGGTATTGTTGAATCTGTTCAATTTTTTTAACTCATGTTTTGGCAGATCTTTTGTGTCCATTCGATTCCTCAATCTCTAATGTGAACTCTAATATTTTTTCCAATCAAATTGGACACTCCTAGCCTTTTATGTGGCCAACCCTAGCTCACACTACAGACAACTGTTGTTGAATCAGTTTAGTTTTCTTGATTTATGTTTTAGCAGATATTTTGTGTCCATTCGAATCCTCAATCTCTAATGTGAAGTCTCATACTTTTTCCACTCAAATTGGAAACTCCTAGCCTTTGACGTGGCCAACACTAGCTCACGGTACAGACGGATATTGTTGAATCTGTTCAATTTTTTTGACCCATGTTTTGGCAGATCTTTTGTGTTCATTTGAATCCTCAATCTCTAATGTGAACTCTCATAGTTTTTCCAATCAAATTGGACACTCCTAGCCTTTTATGTAGCCAACCCTAGCTCACGGTACAGACAAGTGTTGTTGAATCTGTTTAGTTTTCTTGATTCATGTTTTGGCAGATATTTTGTGTCCACTCGAATCCTCAATCTCTAATGTGAAGTCTCATACTTTTTCCACTCAAATTGGAAACTCCTAGCCTTTGATGTGGCCAACCCTAGCTCACGGTACAGACGGGTATTGTTGAATATGTTCAATTTTTTTGACTCATGTGTTGGCAGATCTTTTGTATCCATTCGAATCCTCAATCTCTAACGTGAATTCTGATACTTTTTCCAATCAAATTGGACACTCCTAGCCTTTAATGTTGCCAACCCTAGCTTACGCTACAGACGGGTATTGTTGAATCAGTTTAGTTTTCCTGACTCATGTTTTGGCAGATACTTTGTGTCCATTCGAATCCTCAATCTCTAATGTGAACTCTCATAGTTTTTCCAATCAAATTGGAAAGTCCTAGCCTTTTATGTAGCCAACCCTAGCTCACGGTACAGACGGTTATTGTTGAGTCTGTTCAATTTTTTTTACTCATGTTTTGGCAGATCTTTTGTGTCCATATGAATCCTCAATCTCTAATGTGAACTCTCATACTTTTTCCAATCAAATTGGACACTCCTAGCCTTTTATGTAGCCAACCCTAGCTCATGGTACAAATGGGTATTGTTGAATCTGTTCAATTTTTTTGACTCATGTTTTGGCAGATTTTTTGTGTCCATTCGAATCCTCAATCTCAAATGTGAACTCTCATACTTTTTCC
>NC_034011.1:27364128-27366016 GCF_000346465.2 Prunus persica
AAATTGGACACTCCTAGCCTTTTATGTGGCCAACCCTAGCTCCCGCTACAGACAAGTGTTGTTGAATCTGTTTAGTTTTTTTGATTCATGTTTTGGCAGATATTTTGTATCCATTCGAATCCTCAATCTCTAACGTGAAGTCTGATACTTTTTCCAATCAAAATGGAAACTCCTAGCCTTTGATGTGGCCAACCCTAGCTCACGGTACAGACGGGTATAATTGAATCAATTCAATTTTTTTGACTCATGTTTTGGCAGATCTTTTGTGTCCATATGAATCCTCAATCTCTAATGTGAACTCTCATACTTTTTCCAATCAAATTGGACACTCCTAGCCTTTTATGTAGGCAACCCTAGCTCACGGTACAGATGAGTATTGTTGAATCTGTTCAATTTTTTTGACTCTTGTTTTGGCAGATTTTTTGTGTCCATTCGAATCCTCAATCTCTAATATGAACTCTCATACTTTTTCCAATCAAATTGGACACTCCTAACCTTTTATGTGGCCAACCCTAGCTCACGCTACAGACAAGTGTTGTTGAATCAGTTTAGTTTTCTTGATTCATATTTTAGCAGATATTTTGTGTCCATTCGAATCCTCAATCTCTAATGTGAAGTCTCATTCTTTTTCCACTCAAATTGGAAACTCCAAGCCTTTGATGTGGCCAACCCTAGCTCACGGTACAGACGGATATTGTTGAATCTGTTCAATTTTTTTGACTCATGTTTTGGCAGATCTTTTGTGTTCATTTGAATCCTCAATCTCTAATGTGAACTCTCATAGTTTTTCCAATCAAGTTGGACACTCCTAGCCTTTTATGTCGCCAACCATAGCTCACGGTACAGATGGGTATTGTTGAATCGGTTCAATTTTTTTGACTCATGTTTTGGCAGATCTTTTGTGTCCATTCGAATCCTCAATCTCTAATGTGAACTCTCATACTTTTTCTAATCAAATTGGAAACTCCTAGCCTTTTATGTCGCCAACCCTAGCTCAAGCTACAGACAAGTGTTGTTGAATCAGTTTAGTTTTCTTGATTCATATTTTAGCAGATATTTTGTGTCCATTCGAATCCTCAATCTCTAATGTGAAGTCTCATACTTTTTCCACTCAAATTGGAAACTCCAAGCCTTTGATGTGGCCAACCCTAGCTCACGGTACAGATGGATATGGTTGAATCAGTTCAATTTTTTTGACTCATGTTTTGGCAGATCTTTTGTGTCCATATGAATCCTCAATCTCTAATTTGAACTCTCATACTTTTTCCAATCAAATTGGACACTCCTAGGCTTTTATGTAGGCAACCCTAGCTCACGGTACAGATGGGTATTGTTGAATCTGTTCAATTTTTTTGACTCATGTTTTGGCAAATCTTTTGTGTCCATTCGAATCCTCAATCTCTAATTTGAACTCTCATACTTTTTCCAATCAAATTGGAAACTCCTAGCCTTTGATGTGGCCAACCCTAGCTCACGGTACAGACGGATATTGTTGAATCTGTTCAATTTTTTTGACTCATGTTTTGGCAGATCTTTTGTGTTCATTTGAATCCACAATCTCTAATGTGAACTCATAGTTTTTCCAATCAAATTGGACACTCCTAGGCTTTTATATAGCCAACCCTAGCTCACGGTATGGACGGGCATTGTTGAATCAGTTCAATTTTTTTGATTCATGTTTTGGCAGATAGTTTGTGTCCATTCGAATCCTCAATCTCTAAGGTGAACTCTCATAATTTTTCCAATGAAATTGGATACTCCTAGGCTTTTATTTAGCCAACCCTAGCTCACGGTATAGACGGGTATTGTTGAATATGTTCAATTTTTTTGACTCATGTTTTGGCGAGCCGAAGCGTCGAGGCTCGTGTCAGGATCTAACGTGAAGTCT
>NC_034011.1:27366528-27368013 GCF_000346465.2 Prunus persica
TTTTATGTAGCCAACCCTAGCTCACGGTACAGACGGTTATTGTTGAGTCTGTTCAATTTTTTTTACTCATGTTTTGGCAGATCTTTTGTATCCATTCAAATCCTCAATCTCTAACGTGAAGTCTGATACTTTTTCCAATCAAATTGGACACTCCTAGCCTTTAATGTTGCCAACCCTAGCTTACGCTACAGACGGGTATTGTTGAATCAGTTTAGTTTTCCTGACTCATGTTTTGGCAAATACTTTGTGTCCATTCGAATCCTCAATCTCTAAGGTGAACTCTCATAATTTTTCCAATGAAATTGGATACTCCTAGCCTTTTATTTAGCCAACCCTAGCTCACGGTACAGACGGGTATTGTTGAATATGTTCAATTTTTTTGACTCATGTTTTGGCAGATCTTTTGTATCCATTCGAATCCTCAATCTCTAACGTGAAGTCGGATACTTTTTCCAATCAAAATGGAAACTCCTAGCCTTTGATGTGGCCAACCCTAGCTCACGGTACAGACGGGTATGGTTGAATCAGTTCAATTTTTTTGACTCATGTTTTGGCAGATCTTTTGTGTCCATATGAATCCTCAATATCTAATGTGAAGTCTCGTACTTTTTCCACTCAAATTGGAAACTCCTAGCCTTTATTAGCCAACCCTAGCCTCACCGGTACAGACGGGTATTGTGAATTATGTTCAATTTTTTGACTCATGTTTGGCAGATATTTGTGTCATTCGGAATCCTCAATCTCTAATGTGAACTCTCATACTTTTCCCAATCATATTGGACACTCCTAGCTTTTGATGTTGCCAACCCTAGCTTACGCTACAGACGGGTATTGTTGAATCAGTTTAGTTTTATTGACTCATGTTTTGGCAGATACTTTGTGTCCATTCGAATCCTCAATCTCTAATGTGAACTCTCATAGTTTTTCCAATCAAATTGGAAACTCCTAGCCTTTTATGTGGACAACCCTAGCTCACGGTACAGACGGGTATTGTTGAGTCTGTTCAATTTTTTTTTACTCATGTTGTGGCAGATCTTTTGTGTCCACTTGAATCCTCAATCTCTAATGTGAACTCTCATACCCTTTCCACTCAAATTGGACACTCCTAGCCTTTTATGTGTCCAACCCTAGCGCACGCTACAGACAAGTGTTGTTGAATCAGTTTAGTTTTCTTGATTCATATTTTAGCAGATATTTTGTGTCCATTCGAATCCTCAATCTCTGATGTGAAGTCTCATACTTTTTCCACTCAAATTGGAAACTCCTAGCCTTTTATGTAGACAACCCTAGCTCACGGTACAGACGGGTATTGTTGAGTCTGTTCAATTTTTTTTTACTCATGTTGTGGCAGATCTTTTGTGTCCACTTGAATCCTCAATCTCTAATGTGAACTCTCATACCCTTTCCACTCAAATTGGACACTCTTAGCCTTTTATGTTGCCAACCCTAGCTCACGGTACGAACGGGAATTGTTGAATCAGTCAA
>NC_034012.1:0-1566 GCF_000346465.2 Prunus persica
AGGGTTGGCTACATCAAATGCTAGGAGTGTCCAATTTGATTGGAAAAAGTATGAGAATTCAAATTAGAGATTCAGGATTCGAATGGACACAAAAGATCTCCAAAACAGGAATCAAAATATTGAACATATTCAACAATACTTGTCTGTATCGTGAGCTAGGGTTGGCTAGATAAAAGGCTAGGAGTGTCCAATTTGATTGGAAAAAGTATGAGAGTTCACATTAGAGATTGAGGATTCGAATGGACACAAAAGATCTGCCAAAACATGAGTGAAAAAAACTGAACCGATGCAACAACACATGTCTGTAGCGTGAGCTAGGGTTGGCTACATCAAATGCTAGGAGTGTCCAATTTAATTGGAAAAAGTATGAGAATTCAAATTAGAGATTCAGGATTCGAATGGACACAAAAGATCTGCAAAACAGGAATCAAAATATTGAACATATTCTACAATACCCGCCTATATCGTGAGCTAGGGTTGGCTACATAAAAGGCTAGGAGTGTCCAATTTGATTGGAAAAAGTATGAGAGTTCACATTAGAGATTGAGGATTCGAATGGACACAAAAGATCTGCCAAAACATGAATTCATAAAACTGAACCGATTCAACAATACTCATCTGTATCGTGAGCTAGGGTTGGCTAGAGCAAAGGCTCGGAGTGTCCAATTTGATTGGAAAAAAGTGTGAGAGTTAACATTAGAGATTGAAGATTCGAATGAACACAAAAGATCTACCAAAACATGAATCATAAAAACTAAACCGATACAACAATACACGTGTGTAGCATGAGCTAGGGTTGGCTACGTAAAAGGCTAGGAGTATCCAATTTGATTGGAAAAACTGTGAGAGTTCAAATTAGAGATTGAGGATTCGAATGGACACAAAAGCTCTGCCAAAACATGAATCAGAAAAATTGAACAGATTCAACAATACCCGCCAGTATCGTGAGCTAGGGTTGGCTACATAAAAGGCTAGGAGCGTCCAACTTGATTGAAAAAAGTATGAGAGTTCACATTAGAGATTGAGGATTCGAGTGGACACAAAACATCTGCCAAAACATGAATTCAAAAAACTGAACCGATTCAACAATACTTGTCTGTATCGTGAGCTAGGGTTGGCTAGGGTAAAGGCTAGGAGTGTCCAATTTGATTGGAAAAAATATGAGAGTTCACATTGGAGATTGAGGATTCGAATGGATAAAAAAGATCTGCCAAAACATGAATGAAAAAAACTGAACCGATGCAATAATACATGTTTGTAGCGTGAGCTAGGGTTGGCTACATCAAATGCTAGAAGTGTCCAATTTGATTGGAAAAAGTATGAGAATTCAAATTAGAGATTCAGGATTCGAATGGACACAAAAGATCTCCAAAACAGGAATCAAAATATTGAACATATTCAACAATAACCCGCCTGTATCGTGAGCTAAGGGTTGGCTACATAAAAGGCTAGGAGTGTCCAATTTTGATTGGAAAAAGTATGAGAGTTCACATTAGAGATTGAGGATTCGAATGGACACAAAAGATCTGCCAAAACATGAATTCAAAAAATTGAACAGATTCAACA
>NC_034012.1:1790-6995 GCF_000346465.2 Prunus persica
AAAAAATATGAGGAGTTCACATAGAGATTGAGGATTCGAATGGATAAAAAAGATCTGCCCAAACCATGAATGAAAAACTTGAACCGATGCAACAATACCCCAATCTCTATCGTGAGCTAGGGTTGGCAAGAGCAAAGGCTCGGAGTGTCCAATTTGATTGGAAAAAGTGTGAGAGTTAACATTAGAGATTGAGGATTCGAATGAACACAAAAGATCTACCAAAACATGAATCATAAAAACTAAACCGATACAACAATACCTGTCTGTAGCATGAGCTAGGGTTGGATACATAAATGGCTAGGAGTATCCAATTTGATTGGAAAAACTGTGAGAGTTCAAATTAGAGATTGAGGATTCGAATGGACACAAAAGCTCCGCCAAAACATGAATCAGAAAAATTGAACAGATTCAACAATACCCGCCTGTATCGTGAGCTAGGGTTGGCTACATAAAAGGCTAGGAGCGTCCAACTTGATTGAAAAAAGTATGAGAGTTCACATTAGAGATTGAGGATTCGAATGGACACAAAAGATCTGCCAAAACATGAATTCAAAAAACTGAACCGATTCAACAATACTTATCTGTATCGTGAGCTAGCGTTAGCTAGGGTAAAGGCTAGGAGTGTCCAATTTGATTGGAAAAAATATGAGAGTTCACATTAGAGATTGAGGATTCGAATGGATAAAAAAGATCTGCCAAAACATGAATGAAAAAAACTGAACCGATGCAACAATACATGTTTGTAGCGTGAGCTAGGGTTGGCTACATCAAATGCTAGGAGTGTCCAATTTGATTGGAAAAAGTATGAGAATTCAAATTAGAGATTCAGGATTCGAATGGACACAAAAGATCTCCAAAACAGGAATCAAAATATTGAACATATTCAACAATACCCGCCTGTATCGTGAGCTAGGGTTGGCTACATAAAAGGCTAGGAGTGTCCAATTTGATTGGAAAAAGTACGAGAGTTCACATTAGAGATTGAGGATTCGAATGGACACAAAAGATCTGAAAAAACATTAATTCAAAAAACTGAACCGATTCAACAATAAACATCTGTATCGTGAGCTAGGGTTGGCTAGGGTAAAGGCTAGGAGTGTCCAATTTGATTGGAAAAAATATGAGAGTTCGCATTAGAGATTGAGGATTCGAATGGACACAAAAGATCTCCGAAACAGGAATCAAAATATTGAACACATTCAACAATGCCCGCCTGTATCGTGAGCTATTGTTGGCTACATAAAAGGCTAGGAGTGTCCAATTTGATTGGAAAAAGTACGAGAGTTCATATTAGAGAGTGACGATTCGAATGGACACAAAAGATCTGCCAAAACATGAATGAAAAAAACTGAACCGATGCACATACATGTCTGTAGCGTGAGCTAGGGTTGGCTACATCAAATGCTAGGAGTGTCCAATTTGATTGAAAAAAGTATGAGAATTCAAATTAGAGATTCAGGATTCGAATGGACACAAAAGATCTCCAAAACAGGAATCAAAGTATTGAACATATTCAACAATACCTGCCTGTATCGTGAGCTAGGGTTGGCCACATAAAAGGCTCGGAGTGTCCAATTTGATTGGAAAAAGTATGAGACTTCACATTAGAGATTGAGGATTCGAATGGACACAAAAGATCTGCCAAAACATGAATTCAAAAAACTGAACCGATTCAACAATACCCATCTGTATCGTGAGCTAGGGTTGGCTAGAGCAAAGGCTAGGAGTGTCCAATTTGATTGGAAAAAGTATGAGAGTTCACATTAGAGATTGAGGATTCGAATGGACACAAAAGATCTGCCAAAACATGAATTCAAAAAACAGAACAGATTCAACAATACTTGTCTGTAGCGTGAGCTAGGGTTGGCTACATCAAATGCTAGGAGTGTCCAATTTAATTGGAAAAAGTATGAGAATTCAAATTAGAGATTCAGGATTCGAATGGACACAAAAGATCTGCAAAACAGGAATCAAAATATGGAACATATTCTACAATACCCGCCTATATCGTGAGCTAGAGTTGGCTACATAAAAGGCTAGGAGTGTCCAATTTGATTGGAAAAAGTATGAGAGTTCACATTAGAGATTGAGGATTCGAATGGACACAAAAGATCTGACAAAACATTAATTCAAAAAACTGAACCGATTCAACAATAAACATCTGTATCGTGAGCTAGGGTTGGCTAGGGTAAAGGCTAGGAGTGTCCAATTTGATTGGAAAAAATATGAGAGTTCACATTAGAGATTGAGGATTCGAATGGACACAAAAGATCTCCGAAACAGGAATCAAAATATTGAACACATTCAACAATGCCCGCCTGTATCGTGAGCTAGGGTTGGCTACATAAAAGGCTAGGAGTGTCCAATTTGATTGGAAAAAGTACGAGAGTTCACATTAGAGAGTGACGATTCGAATGGACACAAAAGATCTGCCAAAACATGAATGAAAAAAACTGAACTGATGCAACAATACATGTCTGTAGCGTGAGCTAGGGGTGGCTACATCAAACGCTAGGAGTGTCCACTTTGATTGAAAAAAGTATGAGAGTTCACATTAGAGATTGATTATTCGAATGGACACAAAAGATCTGCCAAAACATGAATTCAAAAAACTGAACCGATTCAACAATACCCATCTGTATCGTGAGCTAGGGTTGGCTAGAGCAAAGGCTCGGAGTGTCCAATTTGATTGGAAAAAGTATGAGAGTTCACATTAGAGATTGAGGATTCGAATGGACACAAAAGATCTGCCAAAACATGAATTCAAAAAACTGAACAGATTCAACAATACTTGTCTGTAGCGTGAGCTAGGGTTGGCTACATAAAAGGTTAGGAGTGTCCAATGTGATTGGAAAAAGTATGAGAATTCAAATTAGAGATTCAGGATTCGAATGGACACAAAAGATCTCCAAAACAGGAATCAAAATATTGAACATATTCAACAATACCCGCCTGTATCGTGAGCTAGGGTTGGCTACATAAAAGGCTAGGAGCGTCCAATTTGGTTGGAAAAAGTATGAGAGTTCACATTAGAGATTGAGAATTCGAATGGACACAAAAGATCTGCAAAAACATGAATTTAAAAAACTGAACCGATTCAACAATACTTGTCTGTATCGTGAGCTAGGGTTGGCTACATAAAAGGCTAGGAGTGTCCAATTTGATTGGAAAAAGTATGAGAGTTCACATTAGAGATTGAGGATTCGAATGGACACAAAAGATCTGCCAAAACATGAATTCAAAAAACTGAACCGATTGAACAATACTTGTCTGTATCGTGAGCTAGGGTTGGCTAGAGTAAATGCTACGAGTGTCCAATTTGATTGAAAAAAATATGAGAGTTCACATTAAAGATTGAGGATTCGAATGGAACACAAAAGATCTGCCAAAACATGAGTGAAAAAACTGAACCGATGCAACAATACATGTCTGTAACGTGAGCTAGGGTTGGCTACACCAAACGCTAGGAGTGTACAATTTGATTGGAAAAAGTATGAGAATTCAAATTAGAGATTCAAGATTCGAATGGACACAAAAGTTCTCCAAAACAGGAATCAAAATATTTAACATATTCAGGAATACCTGCCTGTATCGTGAGTTAAGGTTGGCTACATAAAAGGCTAGGAGTGTCCAATTTGATTGGAAAAAGTACGAGAGTTCACATTAGAGATTGAGGATTCGAATGGACACAAAAGATCTGACAAAACATTAATTCAAAAAACTGAACCGATTCAACAATAAACATCTGTATCGTGAGCTAGGGTTGGCTAGGGTAAAGGCTAGGAGTGTCCAATTTGATTGGAAAAAATATGAGAGTTCACATTAGAGATTGAGGATTCGAATGGACACAAAAGATCTCCGAAACAGGAATCAAAATATTGAACACATTCAACAATGCCCGCCTGTATCGTGAGCTAGGGTTGGCTACATAAAAGGCTAGGAGTGTCCAATTTGATTGGAAAAAGTACGAGAGTTCACATTAGAGATTGACGATTCGAATGGACACAAAAGATCTGCCAAAACATGAATGAAAAAAACTGAACCGATGCAACAATACATGTCTGTAGCGTGAGCTAGGGTTGGCTACATCAAATGCTAGGAGTGTCCAATTTGATTGAAAAAAGTATGAGAATTCAAATTAGAGATTCAGGATTCGAATGGACACAAAAGATCTCCAAAACAGGAATCAAAGTATTGAACATATTCAACAATACCTGCCTGTATCGTGAGCTAGGGTTGGCCACATAAAAGGCTCGGAGTGTCCAATTTGATTGGAAAAAGTATGAGACTTCACATTAGAGATTGAGGATTCGAATGGACACAAAAGATCTGCCAAAACATGAATTCAAAAAACTGAACCGATTCAACAATACTTGTCTGTATCGTGAGCTAGGGTTGGCTAAATAAAAGGCTAGGAGTGTCCAATTTGATTGGAAAAAGTATGAGAGTTCACATTAGAGATTGATTATTCGAATGGACACAAAAGATCTGCCAAAACATGAATTCAAAAAACTGAACCGATTCAACAATACCCATCTGTATCGTGAGCTAGGGTTGGCTAGAGCAAAGGCTCGGAGTGTCCAATTTGATTGGAAAAAGTATGAGAGTTCACATTAGAGATTGAGGATTCGAATGGACACAAAAGATCTGCCAAAACATGAATTCAAAAAACAGAACAGATTCAACAATACTTGTCTGTAGCGTGAGCTAGGGTTGGCTACATCAAATGTTAGGAGTGTCCAATTTGATTGGAAAAAGTATGAGAATTCAAATTAGAGATTCAGGATTCGAATGGACACAAAAGATCTGCAAAACAGGAATCAAAATATTGAACATATTCTACAATACCCGCCTATATCGTGAGCTAGGGTTGGCTACATAAAAGGCTAGGAGTGTCCAATTTGATTGGAAAAAGTACGAGAGTTCACATTAGAGATTGAGGATTCGAATGGACACAAAAGATCTGACAAAACATTAATTCAAAAAACTGAACCGATTCAACAATAAACATCTGTATCGTGAGCTAGGGTTGGCTAGGGTAAAGGCTAGGAGTGTCCAATTTGATTGGAAAAAATATGAGAGTTCACATTAGAGATTGAGGATTCGAATGGACACAAAAGATCTGCCAAAACATGAATTCAAAAAACTGAACCGATTGAACAATACTTGTCTCTATCGTGAGCTAGGGTTGGCTAGAGTAAAGGC
>NC_034012.1:7392-9123 GCF_000346465.2 Prunus persica
ACCAAAACAGGAATCAAAATATTGGACATATTCAACAATACCCGCCTGTATCGTGAGCTAGGGTTGGCTACATAAAAGGCTAGGAGTGTCCAATTTGATTGGAAAAAGTACGAGAGTTCACATTAGAGTTTGAGGATTCGAATGGACACAAAAGATCTGCCAAAACATGAATTCAAAAAACTGAACCGATTCAACAATACTCATCTGTATCGTGAGCTAGGGTTGGCTAGAGCAAAGGCTCGGAGTGTCCAATTTGATTGGAAAAAGTGTGAGAGTTAACATTAGAGATTGAAGATTCGAATGAACACAAAAGATCTACCAAAACATGAATCATAAAAACTAAACCGATACAACAATACACGTCTGTAGCATGAGCTAGGGTTGGATACGTAAAAGGCTAGGAGTATCCAATTTGATTGGAAAAACTGTGAGAGTTCAAATTAGAGATTGAGGATTCGAATGCACACAAAAGCTCTGCCAAAATATGAATCAGAAAAATTGAACAGATTCAACAATACCCGCCTGTATCGTGAGCTAGGTTTGGCTACATAAAAGGCTAGGAGCGTCCAACTTGATTGAAAAAAGTATGAGAGTTCACATTAGAGATTGAGGATTCGAGTGGACACAAAACATCTGCCAAAACATGAATTCAAAAAACTGAACCGATTCAACAATACTCATCTGTATCGTGAGCTAGGATTCGCTAGAGTAAAGGCTAGGAGTATCCAATTTGATTGAAAAAATTATGGGAGTTCACATTAGAGATTGAGGATTCGAATGGACACAAAAGATCTGCCAAAACATGAATGAAAAAAACTGAACCGATGCAACAATACATGTCTGTAGCGTGAGATAGGGTTGGCTACATCAAATGCTAGGAGTGTCCAATTTGATTGGAAAAAGTATGAGAATTCAAATTAGAGATTCAGGATTCGAATGGACACAAAAGATCTCCAAAACAGGAATCAAAATATTGAACATATTCAACAATACCCGCCTGTATCGTGAGCTAGGGTTGGGTACATAAAATACTAGGAGTGTCCAATTTGATTGGAAAACTGTGAGAATTCAAATTAGAGATTGAGGATTTGAATGGACACAAAAGATCTGCCAAAACATGAATTCAAAAAACTGAACCGATTCAACAATACCCATCTGTATCGTGAGCTAGGGTTGGCTAGAGCAAAGGCTCGAAGTGTCCAATTTGATTGGAAAAAGTGTGAGAGTTCACATTAGAGATTGAGGATTCGAACGGACACAAAAGATCTGCCAAAACATGAATTCAAAAAACTGAATCAATTCAACAATACTTGTCTGTATCGTGTGCTAGGGTTGGCTAGAGTAAAGGCTAGGAGTGTCCAATTTGATTGGAAAAAATATGAGAGTTCACATTAGAGATTGAGGATTTCGAATGGACACAAAAGATTTGCCAAAACATGAATTAACAAACTGAACCGATTCAATAGGTGGTCGGTATTAATGATCTGCGGGATGCTTGGGCAATGGCTAATCCGGTCCATTTTGTTTTCAAATTTATGAGATCTTCATGTCCGTTCGAGGATTCGATCTGACACAAAAGCTCTGCCACTTCTTGCATCCAAAAAATTGACCCGTTTCCTCTTATCCCGCAACCCCGTGAGCTGATACAGGCGGCATAAATTGAAAGGAGCAATCAATTTGATTCGTGTAAGGGCAGGTCTTCACTGCCATTCGAATCCTCAGTCTCTACAC
>NC_034012.1:49517-50565 GCF_000346465.2 Prunus persica
ACTCCATCATTACGGGTAAGATGTTGCGTTATCAGATATATAGGCCTTTTACACTATAACTTACCGGTAAGATATGGTGTTTTTAGAAAAATAAGTTGGTTACTCCATAAATTACGGGTAAGATGTTGCGTTCTCAGATATATAGGCCTTTTACACTATAACTTACCAGTAAGATATGGTGTTTTTAGAAAAATAAGTTAGTTACTCCATAAATTACGGGTAAGATGTTGCGTTCTCAGCTATATAGGCCTTCTGCAGTATAACTTACCGGTAAGATATGGTGCTTTTAGAAAAATAAGTTAGTTACTCCATAAATTATGGGTAAGATGTTGCATTCTCAGATATAGAGGCCTTTTACACTATAACGTACCATTAAGATATGGTGTTTTTAGAAAAATAAGTCAGTTACTCCATAAATTACGGGTAAGATGTTGCGTTCTCAGATATATGGGCCTTTTGCACTATAACTTGCCGGTAAGATATAGTGTTTGGAGAAAAATAAGTTATTTACTCCATAAATTACGGGTAAGATGTTGCGTTCCCAGATATATAGGCCTTTTTCACTATAACTTACCGGTAAGATATGGTGTTTTTAGAAAAATAAGTTAGTTACTCCATAAATTACGGGTAAGATGTCGCGTTCTCAGATATATAGGCGTTTTACACTATAACATACCGGTAAGATATGGTGTTTTTACAAAAATAAGTTATTTACTCCATAAATTACGGGTAAGATGTCGCGTTATCAGATATATAGGCCTTTTACACTATAACATACCGGTAAGATATGGTGTTTGGAGAAAAATAAGTTATTTACTCCATACATTACGGGTAAAATGTTGCGTTCACTTTGTATAGGCCTTTTACTCTATAAGAGGGGGTGAGATTTGGAGTTTTGATAAAACCCCTCTCTTATACCATAAGGACGGGATCTATGTTGCCTTCACTCACTTAAGCTCCGAGTATTTTGAACCTCGCAGGAAACAACGAGAGAAATTCACACCATAATCGCTTTACACACTGAACTACAGAAATGCTCAGGACATCA
>NC_034012.1:55245-56177 GCF_000346465.2 Prunus persica
TACGGGTAAGATGTTGCGTTCTCATATATATAGGCCTTTTACACTATAACTTACCGGTAAGATATGGTGTTTTTAGAAAAACAAGTTAGTTACTCCATAAATTACGGGTAAGATGTTGCGTTCTCAGATATATAGGCCTTTTACACTATTACTTACCGGTAAGATACGGTGTTTGGAGAAAAATGAGTTATTTACTCCATGAATTACGGGTAAGATGTTGCGTTCCCAAATATATAGGCCTTTTCCACTATAACTTACCGGTAAGATATGGTGTTTTTAGAAAAATAAGTTAGTTACTCCATAAATTACGGGTAAGATGTTGCGTTCTCAGATATATAGGCCTTTTACACTATAACTTACCGGTAAGATATGGTGTTTTTAGAAAAATAAGTTAGTTACTCCATAAATTACGGGTAAGATGTTGCGTTCCCAGATATATAGGCCTTTTCCACTATAACTTACCGGTAAGATATGGTGTTTTTAGAAAAATAAGTTAGTTACTCCATAAATTACGGGTAAGATGTCGCGTTCTCAGATATATAGGCCTTTTACACTATAACATACCGGTAAGATATGGTGTTTTTAGAAAAATAAGTTAGTTACTCCATAAATTACGGGTAAGATGTCCCGTTCTCAGATATATAGGCCTTTTACACTATAACATACCGGTAAGATATGGTGTTTTTAGAAAAATAAGTTAGTTACTCCATAAATTACGGGTAAGATGTCGCGTTCTCAGATATATAGGCCTTTTACACTATAACATACCCGGTAAGATATGGTGTTTTTAGAAAAATAAGTTAGTTACTTCCATAAATTACGGGTAAGATGTCGCGTTACTCAGATATATAGGCCTTTTACACTATAACTTACCCGGTAAGATAAGGTGTTTGGAGAAAAATAAGTTATTTACCTCCATAAATTACCGGGTA
>NC_034012.1:56277-165407 GCF_000346465.2 Prunus persica
ATTGTGTTTTTAGAAAAATAAGTTATTTACTCCATGAATTACGGGTAAGATGTTGCGTTCTCAGATATATAGGCCTTTTACACTATAACTTACCGGTAAGATATGTTGTTTTTAGAAAAATAAGTTGGTTACTCCATAAATTACGGGTAAGATGTTGCGTTCTCAGATATATAGGCCTTTTACACTATAACTTAGCGGTAAGATATGGTGTTTTTAGAAAAATAAGTTAGTTACTCCATAAATAAAGGGTAAGATGTTGCGTTCTCTGATATATAGGCGTTTTACACTATAACTTACCGGTAAGATATGGTGTTTTTAGAAAAATAAGTTAGTTACTCCATAAATTACGGGTAAGATGTTGCGTTCTCAGATATATAGGCCTTTTACACTATAACTTACCGGTAAGATATGGTGTTTTTAGAAAAATAAGTTATTTACTCCCTGAATTACGGGTAAGATGTTGCGTTCTCAGATATATACGCCTTTTACACTATAACTTACCGGTAAGATATGGTGTTGTTAGAAAAATAAGTTGGTTACTCCATAAATTACGGGTAAGATGTTGCGTTCTCAGATATATAGGCCTTTTACACTATAACTTAGCGGTAAGATATGGTGTTTTTAGAAAAATAAGTTAGTTACTCCATAAATTACGGGTAAGATGTTGCGTTCTCAGATATATAGTCCTTTTACACTATAACTTACCGGTAAGATATGGTGTTTTTAGAAAAATAAGTTAGTTACTCCATAAATTACGGGTAAGATGTTGCGTTCTCAGATATATAGGCCTTTTACACTATAACTTACCGGTAAGATATGGTGTTTTTAGAAAAATAAGTTCGTTACTCCATAAATTACGAGTAAGATGTTGCGTTCTCAGATACATAGGCCTTTTACACTATAACTTACCGGTAAGATATGGTGTTTTTAGAAAAATAAGTTAGTTACTCCATAAATTACGAGTAAGATGTTGCGTTCTCAGATATATTGGCCTTTTACACTATAACTTACCGGTAAGATATGGTGTTTTTAGAAAAATAAGTTATTTACTCCCTGAATTACGGGTAAGATGTTGCGTTCTCAGATATATACGCCTTTTACACTATAACTTACCGGTAAGATATGGTGTTTGTTAGAAAAATAGTTGGTTACTCCATAAATTACGGGTAGGATGTTGCGTTCTCAGATATATAGGCCTTTTACACTATAACTTACCGGTCAAGATATGGTGTTTTTAGAAAAATAAGTTATTTACTCCATGAATTACGGGTAAGATGTTGCGTTCTCAGATATATAGGCCTTTTACACAATAACTTGCGGGTAAGATATGGTGTTTTTAGAAAAATAAGTTGGTTACTCCATAAATTACGGGTAAGATGTTGCGTTCTCAGATATATAGGCCTTTTACACTATAACTTACCGGTAAGATATGGTGTTTTTAGAAAAATAAGTTCGTTACTCCATAAATTACGAGTAAGATGTTGCGTTCTCAGATACATAGGCCTTTTACACTATAACTTACCGGTAAGATATGGTGTTTTTAGAAAAATAAGTTAGTTACTCCATAAATTACGGGTAAGATGTTGCATTCCCAGATATATAGGCCTTTTCCACTATAACTTACCGGTAAGATATGGTGTTTTTAGAAAAATAAGTTAGTTACTCCCTAAATTACGGGTAAGATGTTGCGTTCTCAGATATATAACGCCTTTTACACTATAACTTACCGGTAAGATATGGTGTTTTCAGAAAAATAAGTTATTTACTCAATAAATTACGGGTAAGATGTTGCGTTCTCAGATATATAGGCATTTTATATAATAACTTACCGGTAAGATATGGTGTTTTGAGGAAAACAAGCTATTTAATCAGTAAAATACGGGTACGATGTTGCGTTTTCTGATATATATATATATATATATAGGCCTTTTATACTATAACTTAGAAGTTATTTACTCCATAAATTACGGATAAGATGTTGCGTTCTCAGATATATAGACCTTTTACACAATAACTTACCTGTAAGATATGTGTTTTTAGAAAAATAACTTATTTACTCCAGAAATTACGGGTAAGGTGTTGCATTCTCAGATATATAGGCCTTTTACACTATAACTTACCGATAAAATATGGTGTTTTGAGAAAAATAAGTTATTTACTATATAAGTTAGGTTAACATGTTGCGTTCTCAGATATATATATGCCTTTTACACTATAACTTACATGTAAGACATGGTGTTTTTTGAAAAATAAGTTATTTACTCTATAAATTACGGGTAAGATGTTGCGTTCTCAGATATATAGACCTTTTAGATTATGACTTACCGGCAAGATATGGTATTTTTAGAAACATAATTATTTACTATATAATTACGGGTAATTTATGGAGTAAATAACTTATTTTTCTAAAAACACCATATCTTAACGGTAAGTTATTGTGTAAAAGGCCTATATATCTAAGAACGCAACATCTTACCCGTAATTTATATAGTAAATAACTTCTTTTTTCTAAAGACACCATATCTTACTGGTAAGTTATATTGTAAAAGGCATATATATCTGAGAACGCAACATCTTACCCGTCATTTATGAAGTAAATAACTTATTTTTCTAAAAACACCGTATATTAACGGTAAGTTGTTATGTAAAAGGCCTATATATCTGAGAACGCAACATCTTACCCTTAATTTATGGAGTAAATAATTTATTTTTCTAAAAAGACGATATCTTACTGGTATGTTATAGTGTAAAATGCCTATATATCTGAGAACGTAACATTTTAACCGTAACTTATATTGTAAATAACTAATTTTTCTCAAAACACCATATCTTACCGGTAAGTTATTGTGTAAAAGTCCTATATATCTGAGAACTTAACATCTTACCCGTAATTTATGGGGTAAATAACTTATTTTTCTAAAAACATCTTATCGTACCAATAAGTTATAGTGTAAAAGGCCTATATATCTGAGAACGCAACATCTTACCCATAATTTATAAAGTAAATAACATTTTTTTCTCAAAACACCACATCTTACCAGTAAGTTATAGTGTCAAAAACCTATATATCTGAGAACGCAACATCTTACCCATAATTTATAAAGTAAATAACTTATTTTTGTGAAAACACCGTATATTAACGGTAAGTTATAGTGTAAAAGGCCTATATATCTGAGAACGCAACATCTTACCCGTAACTTATATAGTAAATAAATTATTTTTCTAAAAAGACGATATCTTACTGGTATGTTATAGTGTAAAATGCCTATATATCTGAGAACGTAACATCTTAACCGTAACTTATATTGTAAATAACTAATTTTTCTCAAAACACCATATCTTCCCGGTAAGTTATTGTGTAAAAGTCCTATATATCTGAGAACTTAACATCTTACCCGTAATTTATGGGGTAAATAACTTATTTTTCTAAAAACATCTTATCGTACCAATAAGTTATAGTGTAAAAGGCCTATATATCTGAGAACGCAACATCTTACCCATAATTTATAAAGTAAATAACATTTTTTTCTCAAAACACCACATCTTACCAGTAAGTTATAGTGTCAAAAACCTATATATCTGAGAACGCAACATCTTACCCATAATTTATAAAGTAAATAACTTATTTTTGTGAAAACACCGTATATTAACGGTAAGTTATAGTGTAAAAGGCCTATATATCTGAGAACGCAACATCTTACCCCTAATTTGTGGAGTAAATAACTTATTTTTCTAAAAACACTTGATCTTATCGGTAAGTTATAGTGTAAAAGTCCTATATATATGTTAGAACGCAACATCTTACCCGTAATTTATGGAGTAAATAACTTATTTTTCTAAAAACACCTTATATTGTCAGTAAATTATAGTGTAAAAGGCCTATACATCTGATAACGCAACATCTTACCCGTAATTTATGGAGTAAATAGCTTATTTTTCTCAAAACACCACATCTTTCCCGGTAAGTTATAGTGTGAAAGGCCTATATACCTGAGAACGCAACATTTTACCCGTAATTTATGGAGTAAATAATTTATTTTTGTGAAATCACCGTATCTTAACGGTAAGTTATAGTGTAAAAGGCCTATATATCTGAAAACGCAACATCTTACCCATAACTTATATAGTAAATAACTTATTTTTCTCAAAACATCATATCTTACCAGTAAGTTATAGTGTAAAATACCTATATATTTGAGAACACAACATCTTATCCGTATTTTATTTATTAAATAGCCTGTTTTTCTAAAAACACCACATCTTACCGTTAAGTTATACTGTAAAAGGCCTATATCTGGGAACGCAAAATCTTACCCGTAATTTATTGAGTAAATAACTTATTTTTCTAAAAACACCATATCTTACCGGTAAGTTATAGTGTAAAAGGCCTATATATTTGAGAATGCAACATCTTACTCATAATTTATGGAGCAAATAACTTATTTTTCTAAAAACACCATATCTTACCGGTAAATTATTGTGTAAAAGGCCTATATATCTGAAAACGCAACATCTTACCTGTATTTTATTGAGTAAATAGCCTGTTTTTCAAAAAACATCATATATTACCTGTAAGTTATAGTATAAAATGCTTGTATATCTGATAACGCAACATCTTACCCGTAATTTATAGAGTAAATAACGTATTTTCCTAAAAACACCATATCTTACTAGTAAGTTATAGTGTAAAATGCCTATATATTTGAGAACACAACATCTTATCCGTATTTTGTTGAGTAAATAGCCTGTTTTTCAAAAAAACATCATATCTTACTGGTAAGTTGTAGTGTAAAAGGCCTATATATCTGATAACGCAACATTTTACTCCTAATTTATGGAGTAAATAACTTATTTTTCTAAAAACATCATATCTTACTGGTAAGTTATAGTGTAAAATGCATATATATTTCATAATGCAACATCTTACCCGTAATTTATTTAGTGAATTGCCTATTTTTCTGAAAACACCATATCTTACCGGTAAGTTATAGTGTAAAATGACTATATATCTTACCCATAAGTGAGGGTGGCAATTTCGGATACGACCCGATACACGACTCGAAATCCGCACGAGAAATTAGCGGGTTCAACCCGCACGATAAAAAAACAGGTCAATTTCGGGTCAACCCGTTCTGACCCGTTTAATAAACGGGTGGGTTTCGGGTCAACCCGCTAACCCGCTATAATACCTATCTAACCCGTTTATTAAACGGGTCGTGTCACGGGTCGTGTCAACCCGTGTACAACCCGTCAACCCGTCTCTTCTCCTCTTTGTTTTTTTTTCCCTTCTTTCTTCTCCTCTTTTTTTTTTTTCCTCTCTTTTCCTTTCCTCTTCTCTCTTTTTTTTTTCCTTCTCTTCAGTTTTCTCTCATCTCTCTTTTTTCTTTCTTACTTTCCTTCAATCTTCTCTCCTCTCTCTCTCTCTCTCTCTCTCTCTCTCTCTCTCTCTATTTTTTTCTTTCTTTAGCTTCTCTCTTCTCTCCTCTCTCTATCTTTTTTTTTTCTTTCTTTTCCTTATATTTTCTCTACTCTCTCTGTTTTTTTTTAATTAAAATTTTTTCGGTTGTGAGTTTTGTAACATGCATGTTATTCTTTATAAACCCGTTACACGACTCGAAACCCGCACGATAAAAGACGACTCGAACCCGACACGACACGTTTATTAAATGGGTTGGGTTCGGGTTGAGCATTCTTGACACGTTTATTATCCCGACACGACACGAACCCGACACGACACGACCCATTGCCAGCCCTACCCATAAGCCCCCTTCTGATGGTTGTGCTGGCAAAGCCCTTATGCTTGAAAAGAGTGAACCGGGTGTAGCATAGTGGCTTCCGAGAGAGCTTTAAACCTCTATCTTATACCTGGCAGGAGATGTAAATACTTACTTTCGGGTTATTGGCCTCTAAAAGGAACAAAAATCATAGTATGCTAGCAAGATTAATTGGTAGATTAGAGCTCTTCCGTCTAGCCTTTTGCTACTACACTTTTCTTTATCTTGATCATTTAAATTCGGATAACTTGTTTCACAGTGTAGGGGCTTCTCGCATGCAGGGATCAAAAGTCAAACCTTTGAGAGTTTCAGCCAAGGGAAGTACCCAGAATGATAAATCTGGGATATGTACAATAGAAATTTAAAAGAACACTTAACACAACAAAATCTTCTACTTATCTCCTATTGTTCCGATTTTATACCAAGTCTATTCCTTTCATATGACTAAACATCGTATCATTCAAAATGAACTAAATTGTTTCCTCCCCAAGGCAGCCTCAAAGGCATTGGATTGGACGACTTTGAGACCCGATCCTTGTCTTGTTTATCAAGCTAGCTTTTCTTACCACTTGTACTCCCAAATTTATTTGTGAGAGCTCGGCTAATTTTTGGACCTTAATTCTCAATAAAAATGTCTACCTATAAAGCGCAGAGTTGAAAAGGGAACAAGTCCGAAGATGATATGTGGGGAAAAAGTAAAAAAAAAATCTCTTCAAACTTGAGCTTTCCAGTTTGCTCCCCCTATGCGGTCTATCTTCTTACTAGCCTGCCTCCTTTCTCTTGATGGAAAGAGGTTGATAAGGCCAAAACATAGAAGAACGACTGAAACGTTAATTTGATCCTAAAACAAGTGTTTTCATATAGAGGAGGTGTAAGTAGGGCTGAAACAAAGAAATATGACTGAAACCTAATTCAATCCTATAGGTAATGTTGTCACATAGAGGGGGGGCCTAAAAAAGACCAGAAAATAGAATAAGCTGTGATCATATGGTGAACATAAATAGTGGATAACTTTGTGCGTTTGTAGGAGTATTTAGTTGTATTATAATGATTTCTTTTTTTATTCTTTTTTTGAGATGGACTAAATGATTTCTTATTGTGTGACTTTTTGTAAATATAATTCTTGAATTCCTGAACAATTCCGATCATCAAATTGTATTGTACAACCTGCAATCCCTGGTACAAATGGATTCCCTGTGAAGAAATGGGTTGTATATAACGCGTGACAGAGAGAGAGAGAGATGGGGGGGAGGGGCTCAAATAAGAGAGAGAGAGATGGGGGGGAGGGGCTCAAATAAGTCTTAACAAATAAGTATGCATTTCGCAGCAAAGAAATAAAGAAGACATTCTCAACGCAATAAGTATTTCATTGCTCAATCTTCGTTGAAGAAATGCTTTTCAAGAACAGCAACGTTTCAACTGGATTATCTGGCCCCTTAAGCTCCACTCTTCCACCTGAAAGCAGAGCATAATTTCTAAATAAAATTTCCTGATAATATTAGTAATGAGCAGGGTTTAGACAATATTGCATTCAAGAGGAAAAGAACATAGATTGGCACTATCATGCAGTAACTCATAAAACTCGTAACTGTCAGATATAATATAAGCGGATTGAGGTTGGCAAACCTGCGTTGTATATGTCTTGGACAACATATTTCCACATTCTTCAATAAGAGCTCTTTCTCCACCAGTCACTCTGGCTAGTTCTGAAATCAAATTTTCTGTTTCTTCTGCCTGAATCACAAAAGCTTTCTTCATTAAAGCCGACACAAATGCTAGATACATCAAGTTCTCATTGAATCACACAATCTTCACGACCAAAATAATTTCTGTTTAATTAGAGTTCAAAAGAACTGCATCCACAATATAAATTCTCCTTGTATATAATTAATTAAGTTTGAAACAATTCCTTCCACCATTCTACATTTCCCTTTTCATCCATGTTATTCCTCTTTATCTCCAACAAAAAGAATGAAACTGAGGGTGTATCCAATTCAAACTTTTAATGACTTTTATAGAGTTTAAAAGTCTGGAGGTATTCAATTTAGACTTTTAAAGAGTATATAAAAGTCTAGTGGTATTCAATTGTGACTTTTAAAAAATATTTAAAAGTTTGGTGGTATTCAGTTATGACTTTTTAAAAGTATTTAAAAGTTTGATGGTATCCAAAAAGTTAATGACTTTTAAAAAGCTTATTAAATGAATGACTTTTCTATACTTTTAAGACTAATTGTTAAGAGCAAAAGTCTTGCCAATTTACTAGTGACTTTTATCAACTCTATGAAAGTATTTAAGAATTTGTCATCTCTATGAAAGTTACTCACTTAAAAAAAGTCTTTATAAGTATGAATTGGATACAAAAACCAAAAACAAAGAGGTTACAAAACGAGGTCTTATAGAAACCAAAAACAAAATGATTACCGGGGCCTTAATTTTGCATTTGTATCCATCTATAAGCAATGCTGACTTCTATCAGCAAGCACCCAACCCTGTGCAGTGCGGCAACTCTCTAAAAAATTTGATTCTTAGAATCTAGAATAAACTTGTTCACCCTATTTGTATCATTAGATTTTCCCACTACAATGAAATTTTTCTTCTTGTCAGTTGTGCCATCACTTATGATAAAAAGTAAAATATCCACTTGTTGATTGCCAAAGGAAAAAGTCTGCTAGTTATTTTACCTTTGCTGTAGATCGCTGAACTTGGAGATCTATGATCTCCATCACTTCCACTGCTGAGTTCAGTGCCTCTTTTACCTCTTGTAGATCGACCTACAAAGTATATCTCAAGTCAGTGTTACAAAGCAATACAAGAAACATAATTTGAACATTGGTTACACAACGGAAGCCATAATTAAAACAGAGGAATTATACCCTAACATTGCCACTGATTGGAAGTTGAAATGAGGCATTTGACAAAGCTTGTGTTGCTTCTGCCAGAGAACTTGAATGATCCCCTTGAAGAGCAAACCACTGGTCCAAATATGGAATCTAAGATAATGTCCAGTAGAATATGTAAGTTACAAACAGAATTCAGTATTTCTTTTTTAATAAAACACGAGTTAAAATGTGGCTACTTCAATTTCTTAGTGCTGAACACCACGCTTAGGGTACATATGCCATAAACTAGAACAGCAAATAAGTGCCTCAATGTTAGACACACTGAAAGTGTGGCACAGTTTAAAGCTTTTATATTTTTACTTAACTGTCTTACTGTCAGCAGACCACGTTATACATAGCATTTGCAAAAAAAAATTGTGATCTCTCAGGACCCATACCAATATCTCACTACTTGTACGTTTTATTCAACAGCTAAAATTTGCAGAATTACTGTGAACAACACAGATTGAAAAAGAGTTTCTAACTGTAAAATTCATATGCCATTGTGAATAAAAGCATTAAAGAAGATAAAGAAGTCCAGTCATAGGATTTTTTCATATGAATTCAAAATATACCCTTTCGGTCATCAATTTCTTAGAAATATCACCACAAAAGAGTAAATACCTCCAATGCTTTTGAAATCCTATAGTTTTCACAACTATTGTGCTTTTCTCTTTCACAGCTCCATTGCCTCAGAAGAGAGGATGGATTAGTGTTGCTCAAACTGGTTTGTATGACTTGATGAAAATTTATGAACTCTCAACTGAATCTTTCTGGCGAAGTGAGATGATATAGCACCAAAAGTTACATTGCTATACAGATACTAGTCATATGAGAATGAAAGGCAAAGCACGATTCTTCATGGCTTAGTTGTGCTCAGCATGAAAGATCTGGTCTCCACTATACATACAGTCTAAAAGCTAAGGATAATTCCTGTCACTTGCAAGCATGTATCTTTTCTAGAAGGCTAGGTTACAAGGCAGACTGTTTTAAGCTCAACAATAAATATACCTAACAAATACGTTTATGCAAGAAATGTAACACCAAAAGTTACATTGCTATACAGATACTAGTCATATGAGAATGAAAGGCAAAGCACGATTCTTCATGGCTAAGTTGTGCTCAGCATGAAAGATCCAGTCTCCACTATACATACAGTCTACAAGCTAAAGATAATTCCTGTCACTTGCAAGCATATATCTTTTCTTGAAGGCTAGGTTACAAGGCAGACTGTTTTAAGTTCAACAAGAAATATACCTAACAAATACGTTTATGCAAGATATGGATCATTATAAGAATCGATGAAATTGCTAATCAAGCATATACAATATTACTGCATGAGAAGTGTAAAGCAATCATGAAATTCTGGCAGCCTTACTTGAGCATCAAGAATTGCTGATAAAGTCTCTGTTCTTTGCAAAATGCCGAGTTCTATCCGTTTCCTCTTGACAGAATCATATAGTTCTGCTATCTTTACCGCAAGAGAATAAAGTGTTCTCTACAATATATAATAACAGAAATCCATGAGAAAGTTAATCAGCTGGAAAAGCAAGCACTTTGTCCTTATCAGTTCGACTTAGAATTCACAATTGAGCTATAGAAGTGACAATCTTTTTTAAGAATTAAAATCTAGTTTGACTTTTGAGCACTCAAATATGACTTACCTCAGTTTCTCTCTGCTGTGCGCGCATGGAAGCCTCTGCTCTTGCATTGGTATATCTCCACTGCAGATAGCGGTTATGAAGCACTCTCAAGGAGTGCACGTCTTCTAGGTGTCCAGAAACTTTCTTTCCTCTCCTTGTATCTGAGCTCAGCTTTGCACTTGTAGATGGTGGGACAGGGGGAAGACATAAGCCCCCCATCTTCCCTGTGTTTGTATATGGCTTGGACACCACAGATGTTAATCTTTCACTCCCTTTGTTTGGCTGGAAGGATAAGATGTCGGAACTTGATAATGGCAATTTCAGAGAACGGGAGCAAGGGGAAGCAGAACATTTTAAAAAATCGTCACTGACAGTGACAGTTGCATTACCCCTGCTGCTGCTATTTTTGTCAACGAGCTGTCTACTAGAAACGGATGGCAACAAATCGGCCTCAGGCATGGAAGAGCGGATATCAGGAAGACACCTTGTTGAGCAGCTTGGTACAACTGGCATTTGACTGTGATTATTGACATCTGGAAGTGAGCTTGGTGAAGAAGGATCAAGTTGGGGAGCAGAAGTGGCGTCTTGGGTGTTTGCCTCAGTCTCAGTAACTAGATTGGTAGGTAGAGCAGGTAAAGACATCCCGCTAGACTGCAAGAGCTTAGCGGCTGCTGTGGGTGTGATGTTGGTAGACCGTTGCTGAATGAGCCTGAATCTAGACGTCCTATCTAGACTAGCAGTCACCATGGGTGTGTCAGGTCTTGAGGGTGTGGTAAAAGCATTGCTGCCTTTCCCGGTGCAGGTTTTTGTAAGATGCTGCTTCTGCTGTTGCTGTTGGACTTTGCCGCCTCCGTTTTCTTTGAATGGCTTCACAGGACGCTGTTTCCTCCCAGTATAATTAAGCATATGTTCCGGTGGGAGAGGGATTTCCCAACTCTGACTCGGAGTGTGAATGGAGGAGAAGCCGGTGGGTCTGTTCTCGTCGGAGCAGCGGAAGGGCTCCAAGTCCAAGTGCCTCCGTCGCCTATTCACAGAGGAAGAGCGCTGCCTCGACTGAATTTCCGCAAGCGTCGAGCTTGGAGTTGAGATGCCATGTTGATGATGTTTCGGGAGGGGCGATTTAGTAGGCAGGGGATGAGGGAGATCACCAGTGGAAACCGCAGGAGACATGAACCTAGAGCTCACCTCCCTCACTCTTGGCCTCCGGTGAGCAGTCGGCGGAGGAGGGGGAGGAGGATGGGGAGGAGCGCAAGCTGCTGCGTCTTCTACGGTGGCAGATCCGCAACTTTCCACCATCAATGGATCCATATTCTTTAATAAACACACAAATCAATCGAGGCAAGCACATATAACCGAATCTGAGAATAATGTTAGAATTCACCTAGACTCCCAATTTGAGAATTGAGGTTAAGCCGTACCTTCTCCCGGCCGACTCCTTTAATGAGCTCTTCTCCAATCCTCCGGTCCTCTAATATTGGTTGAACCAGAAGCCTTAAAGTGAAACAGAACTGGGGGTGCAAATTTAGGAACGAAACAAAGAACTAGCCGTTGTCAAGTCCTAACGGTTCAATTTTTGAAATATTGGGCACCGGATAATAAATAAAATAAATAAAATAGGGGAGGATGGGTTCAGATGCTACCAAAAAATTCCCTTTTTACCCTCTTCAAACAAAGAAATCGGAAGAATAAAAAAAAGAAAGCTGTTAATGGCTTTTTAGGAGTGTAAATAAAAAAAACAAATATTGTCACCCACCACCAACCGCGCACCCCCATCCCCTCGTCGGCGACACTCCTTCCTCCTTCGTCCACTCCCCTTGTTATGATTTTCTCTTTGAGCATTTTAGTAAAACGATTTTCTCTTTTAGTATTTTAATTAATCAAGAGCATTTTGAGGAATTTAAATTACCACATTTGTATATCACATTCTCATATTATCATGTAGTGTATGAAGTGGACAACCACATAATACATCAATTAAAAAAATGTCATAAATATATAAACGAAGTCGGGAATTTGTTGAAACTTTGGAAATACCAACAAATACGTTAGTTGAAAAAAAATATTAAATCCGAGACAAAATTTAATATAATAAAGTACTAAATAATTACACGAAAACTATTGCACTCCGGGATACATCAAACTTACCGTGTATCAGCATCTTCTAGTTATTATTGTGACAGCGAACTTCGCAACGCCATCTTGGCTGAAACTAGGGACGGAGATTTGTTCAGGCGACTACTACTCCTATCGGTTTGTCATATTTACTTCTAACTTAATTTTTAATTAGTTCTAAAACACACAGATCGAATGCATACTGACAAGCTGAAGGTGAGAATAGCAGGTTATCCTTGATTTCACTGCACAGGGAGAAGTCAAACCCCAATAACATAAAAAAATCACTGGGGAATCCCTTGCTGAGCAGATTTCACCGCACAGCTGAGGAGTTAAAGGTGTGAAAAACAGGCAACACAAGAAATGGATTTTAATAATATATAAGCTAATGAAGACAATCACGCAATTTCAATTTCAAGTGCCATAAACAAGAAATTAAGAATTATACAGGCACTAAATGAACAAAGTTAGGTACAGATGGTTCAATCCAGTATTTACAAATTCTATTAATAACTACAAAAATTTGATATTAGTGGATTTGTGCCTTTCACCTATGAGGCCATTTTTATGACGAACGTCTATATACAACATTGACTTCATCTTTTACCATATCTGTTCCTGAAAAACGAATCACCGAGAATGTTGGCCATGACCTTGGAAACCCCCTCTTGCAGAGCTAGGCATTGGCTCATCTGTTAAGAAAATACAAATAACAAAAAGGAAAAGAAATTAAAATCATGAAATGAAACACTTGCTCGGATCATGGATAATGTCTTTATCTCTTTATAGTAGACCAATGGAAGTAACTGGAGGAGATCCATTTCAATTCTTACCAAGCTCTTCCACTTCATCACCATTCTGACTTGTAAAGAACGGTGTGAGGTAGTTCCGATCTAAAGCTGTGAATGACGCTGTGCTGCAAGAGAAAGGGTTGGAGGGTAGAACTAGACGCTTAGCAAATAAATCAAAGGTAAAACCAGGTTCCTCTATGAAGGTAGCAACCAAATGTTACCTCTGGTGGAATTCCTTCAGTTTCATCTTGATCCTGTTTCCTGATGATGCTTCCTCGTTATAAGAAGGAGCAATATAGCCATTGTTCCCTTCAAAACTCTGTGGAAATATAAGCACAAATATCCAAAATAGTCAGCTTTGGTGAGTTGCAAGATCACAGTGATCATGAAAGTAGCATTGCTATCCTAATTCAACCACGTGATCCCATCAATCTGAATAAAAAATTTGGATGAGCAGGACTAGTTAAATGTAGCAAAATATAATAATATAGAATAGTAGGGGAAGGAGGGAAATAATTGGACAATCAATGGTTCAGGCATAGCAGGCAGTACGTTAAACATCTTTGCACATAATTGAATAGTGATCTACATAGAACTTCAGAACATGATCCAAAGGCTTCAGCTCTCATTTTACATATAACTTTCTATGAGGTAATCCAAACCACTTCAAATTTCGCACCAGCAATCAATGACCATACATATGATGACTTACTCTCTCCAGAATAAACCAATCGTAGTGGTATAAAAAAAATATTATTTGTGTCCCACTCTAACCAAAACTCCTTTAACAGAACTACCCAAACAAATGTTGTCCAGGCAGTCACTCTGTTGTTATTCTCAAAGGAGCTTGTAGTCAGACAGAAAGAGATAACTCCCCAAATCCAAACCTTGCACTCTCTGTCAGGAAGGAATGCACCATCTGTTAAAACTTCCGTCCGCCATTATCCAGAGAGCACCAACTTCAGTAAACAACCAACTGTGATTTTCTAACTGAAACCACACTACCATATATGCAAGACACTAAACAACTTGGGTTGAGAGCTGTGGGCTGCATACAGTGGGTTATGTGACAGAGTCCTACACTGTCAGCGTTGTGGCTGGGTGCAGTGGAGTTTCTTAAGCACATCTACTGAGCCCTGTGACAGCGACAGAGACAGAAGAAAGTAAAGGACCCAAAACCCTTGGCATTTGTATGAGCTTATAGAAGATAAGTAATCATCTCTATGGGGATCAAAATATTCTCACTAACCCTCTAAAGCTGGGATAATTATAGCAAAGAGTAGCCTTGGACGATCAGAATGACCCGCATCAGTTCTTATCCTCTAGGGCTAACGTTACAATAGTATAATTAAATATCCAGAAAAAACTGTCCAAGGAAACTGTGAATCAAATGCCTACACAGATGGTTAATCCGTTTCCTAAATAATTAATGTAGGTTCAAGTAGCAAATTTGGCTGTCACAAATACACAGAACTCTTTTCTTATGGTTCCTAGAATGCAAAGAATAATAAGTAATTAAGTAGAACGTATGCCTTTTTTTTTTTTTTCCTTTTCTTGGAGCTTAAGAACTTACTTCACCCAAAGTACCCTCAAGGCCATCACCTACAACTTGTAAAGCTTCCAACATGGTACCCGTTGAACCTCCAATTAATAACACCTACAAAATGGTTAGAAGGTTACAACTAAGTCACAAGAACAGTATCGTATGCATCTTACAAAACAAGTATACTTGAATCGATTTTTTTAAAGGAAATATCTATTTAAGTATCGTTGTCATTCATCTGAAAAAAGAATACATCATATGGGTAATTCCTCGTTCCTGATATGCAAGGTGTAAAATAAGTAAGTATATTTATGTGTATGTCCAAGATGACAAAAGAAGCTGCAATCAAATATGTTCAAATAAGATGAAAAAAGCCGCCAATAAGAAAACGACTTCATTTTGCCTTCAGTAGGGAAAATGAAAGGATATGACCAAGTGACTTTCCATTCAATAAGAGGCTAGCATAGTCATTTAAAAAATTTCTTATATCACATGGCTTTCCATTCTGTCCACAAGGTAGGTCTTCATAAGAAATTCAGAGGCAATTAGTCTAAATAAAATGGTCTACAGCAGACAATTCAGTCGTTTTTCAGCATAAGCAAAGGTATTTTGTTCCTTCCAAACAAAAATTCAGCTCCCTTTTGAAACAGAACCATTTCAAAGAGACATCTGCCAGTGCAAGTGCCAGGGTATGGATAAAGTGAAACAGAAACAGGAGCGCATAATATTGTCAACAACTTTTTATTTGGGAAAAAAACTTCTACATGCTATCATTAAGGGCATGGAATGCAATATTTTGACAAAGTGTTATTTAGATTCAGTCCATGATTAATATTTTAACAAAGGGCAAGACGATGCATGAATCTTCAAATATGTTAGGAAAAATATGTCCTCGATATTCAGAAATCAGTTTGTGTACCGTCAGAACAACTATGGCAGTGGTTGCAGTGAATATAGTTTGACCATGTCCTTCTGGAAGATCATGAACTGATTGCAGAGCGAGGGCAAAAGCCATTGCCCCTCGAAGTCCTACTCAATCCCAAAAATTCATTAAAGACTAATAAAAGTCAAGGCATTCAGAAAGATCAGCAATTTGTGCTCTTCTTACCACTGTACCAAAGTGCTTGTTGGTGTTTTAAAGGTATCTGTCTATGTGCAGGTCGAACCAAGTTGACCAAATATGCGCAAGAAAAAACATTAGCTGCCCTGCACAAAGTGATTGGACAGACTGTTTAAAAGTTTTGTTGATAATGGAAAATGAATACTAAAAGTCTAAAAGTATTTTAGAAAGTCTAATAGGGAGACTTTGGAAAATGCCAAAGGAGAGAGAAATTTTTTTCAAGAAGCCAAAATGGACAAAATTGCCCTTATTTATTTTTGGATTTCCAAAGAAATCCTTTACATTTGCATGTCTTTGGTTTGCAAGTTGAGAGGTTTTTCTGTCTTTTTGAAAAAAGTAAAAGTGAAAGTTTTTTGTGGCTAAAACCTAAATTTACTCTAATAAAATAAGCTTGTGACAAGGGGCTCATTGTAGCAAACAAAAGGATGCGTACCTTGCAACTCCAATAAATATCTGAGGCAATCCCACACCGAGTTAAGGAATGAGAGCAAGTTTCAGTTGCCAGAGTATCACCGAACTTTCACATTTTTGACAAATTATTCAAGGATACAATTGAGAAAAAAATGAACCCAACATGTGACCAGCTATGTTGTTCCATGGCAATATCAAAGCCCATGTATATAAATCTGCAAATGAATGTTTTCATTTCAAAACAAGCGTTGGGTGTCATGTGTAAAGAACAGTTTAATTACTTGATATGTAATAAAGACAATGAAGAGCTCCCTTACACAAATGTCTCCGCTAGTGATGATATCAAATGGAAAAAGGAAGAAACAAATCGTTGAGAGTTCTCTGACAAATTTGAATACGTGTAATGCTTCATGACCTAAAACGGAACACCAGTGTTTCCATAACACAGATTTAACAGAGGATATTTAATTAAACAGAAAAACTGTACACTTTTACTTACGATTCCTGTGAACAATATTGACACAATACCAGACAGTCCAAGACCTTCTGCAAGCATGTAACTAGACAGAAAATAGTGCTACATCAATTTGTTTATAAGGAGAAAAGGCTTACAACTAATTTACACAAGAAGAAAAAACAGTCAAGAAGATCACTTACGAGAAATATGGAAAGAGGACAAAAAGACAGCATTCCAGGTTCTGAAGACTGAAAAGATAATGAGACAACCATGTTATTCCACTGCAGTGGTAACTAAGCTAAGGTGAGCAATGAACAGTAGAAAAGTATCACTCACTTGTCAATATCCAACCCTGCATACTTAAAAAGGTATTGACAATTAAGGTTTCACAATACAATCTACCAATAAAAGCTTTTTTAAATGGAAACATAGTACAAGAATTATTGATTAAAAAAGGATATCAAAGCAGAAGTAAATCCAACTCCAACACCTGTAAATAAACATACAATGTACATTAGTAACTGAGAAACCAAAATGCAACAGTAATGAAGCATCTAAATATATAAAGCACATGCCGCTTATGTAACTTCAGAGAAAAGAAAACAGGAAAAAGAAAGTCATTGCTGTTAAGGGACCATTAAACACCTGAGACTCATAAGTTTACTTGACTTACAAGGGAACAACTCTATTGCCTCAATTGGTTAGTCTTATCTTCTAATTTGGCAAGACCATGCCATCTTTCAGTTTTCCTTTGTACTCAACTCTTCTATATGTACATTCGTTAGCACGCCGGGTTCAAGTTTATTTTTTTTGCAAGTTTGCAACCTATCTGATGTCTCAAGTACCATTGTCTGAAGATTTAATATGTTATTAGTACCATTAGATCTTAGGTCTTCTTTTAACTTCAGAGCACCGCCGAGAACAAACAATGGAAAAATATTTCGGAATGCACACGTCACCCCAGTCATTTCACCCAAGAGATTGGCCAGGTTAGTGGGACAGATTTTGGCTCAGCTTCAACGTCATGAGAGGTGATTGCACCACCATCCATGAACCACATGTACGATGAATTCTTGTCCTCAAAACTACTTGGAAATCCTAATAATGAATACCTCTTAGCCAATAAACAGTATAGAAAGTCCCATACTCTATTATTGATAATAATGATATTCCATTTACTCTTTTCCAATCTATTATTCTGAATCAACTGAACCGCCCACATTTTTGCCAACAGGTATTCTTACAGAAATGAACCGTCTCAGACATGTTCACTCTTTTTATTGGTGTCATTCTCTTCTTTGAATATCTTTTAATTTCTGGTGTTCTAGAGGGCTTGCTTATCCAAAGGTGGAAGATTAACGCTAATCCAAGCGGTTTTGAGCAGCATTCCTTCTTACTATATGTCACTGTTTAAGATGCCTATAGGAGTGGCCGCCAAAGTAGAACAGCTTATGCGTAACTTTTTATGGGAAGGACTAGAAGAAGGAAAGAATAGTCACTTGGTCAGGTGGGAAAAGGTGACTAAATCGAAAGAGGAAGGTGGTCTTGGAATTGGCTCTTTAAGAGAAAGAAATGAAGCCCTCAGAGCTAAATGGTTGTGGAGATTTCCACTTGAAACCAACTCGCTATGGCATAGGATCATTAAGAGCAAGTATGGAATCAACTCAAATGGGTGGGGATACTAAACAGATAGTTAATGTGTCTTGCAGGAATCCTTGGCGAGAAATTTCGAAAGGGTATAATTCCTTTCTTCAATGCTGCAGATTTTCTGTTGGAAATGGGGAGAAAATTAGATTTTGGGAGGATCTTTGGCTGAAAGAAGGGATACTAAAAAAATCTGTTTCCTAGACTCTCTTCCTTGTCCAGGAGAAAAAATCAAAGTATATCCCGTTTTGCTAACATTCATGAGATGCCTCTTAATTGGGATTTTGATTTTGGAAGGAATTTGTCCGAGGCTGAAATAGCAGAAGTGGTAATACTTTTGGATATATTGGGGAAGGTGAGATTAAATAGTCGGATCGGAGATCATGGGAGATTGAGGAGCAGGGTTCTTTTTCCTGCAAGTCTTTCAGGTCTTTTCTTCTCTCTACCAGAGGGATGTCTTCCCCCCTTTCATCTCAATCTGGAAGGCAAAGACACCTCCGAAAATTCAATTTTTCTTGTGGCTGGCAGCAAATGGCAAGATTAATACTTGCGATAGCATTCAAAGGAGGCAACCAAAGATGTGCTTATCCCCTTCTTGGTGTGTTCTTTGCAAAGAGAATGCAGAAAACATTGATCACTTGTTCATTCATTGTTCGTATTCCCTAAAATTATGGTAGAGGATGTTGGGTGCTCTCGGAGCGGAGTGGGTGATTCCTAAAGGGTGTTTTGAGCTCCTTAGTATCAATCTGAGGGTTTCGGGGAAGGGGAAGAGAGCTGGAATCCTTCGCGATTGTCTAGTTCATGCTATATTCTGGAATATCTGGATGGAGCAAAATCGAAGAATTTTTCAGGGTCATATAGGAGTAAGGGTTGAGGAATTATGGGATTGAATTAAATTTTGGGCATCTGTTTGGGCTTCGGTTTCAGGGCAATTCAAGGACTATCACTACTCTACCATCATGAGAGACATGATGGCAGTCTTAAGATGATTTTACTGAAGTTTGTGTTTTTTAATTACAGAATAATTTTCAATCTTAGTAGGTCAGACACTCTTTACTTTTTGGTTGTCTGATCGAGGAATTTTTCCTCTTGATTATCAATACAAGTTTCTATTCAAAAAAAAAAAAAAAAAAGATACTAAAGCAATCAAAAGAGGCTTTATAGTTTAAGGATTTAAACTACTTAGGTCAAAAACAACTGAACAATTATAAATGAAAAATTCAGTAAACAGGAATGACAAGAGGATAACAACATCTTTACAGTCAAGAATTGCTTTTAAATAAGTCTCTAAAATGCATGAGGCATGACCTTTATGTAGCCACAAGTCACACTTTGCAGATAAAATTAGCATCCATCTATACCTTTTCAACGTTGGAAATGTATCATGCATTACTCCACTATCACAGCATTTGACATCACAAAACTTGACACTCAGACAGAAAAATTAATGAACTTCTTTCCAGATATACCAAACACAAATGATAAGCTACATTTTCAGATGAAGAAAAAAATATTCTATTTTCAAAACCAATTAGGAGTCAAATACTTCATTATTAGACCATAAGAGATTTAAACATTTACCTGCAGACATGGAACCCACAAAGGTCTCAAGAAACCTCACAATAACCATGAAGAAGTTCTGTCCAGATGATGCGTGACTTCTCACCAAGGACATTGTCCTGCATAGCAGAACACCCCTCAAGTGAGAACTGAAGTTCAAACAATAACTGAAGTTCAAACAATATTTCTAACTTCTGGGTACAACAACAATTTACTCTACATACCTGTACAAGGAAATTGCCATCTATTGATTGTGCCGCATACAATAGAAGAATTTCATCAAGTAAACAAAGTCAATCTTTAGACAGAACATGTACACATCAAAAACATGGATTATAAACAAAAAACAATAAAAACTTACAGCATCATTCAAAACAGATTCTCCAAACACCAAAGCATACAGGTTCATATCTGTGCCAAGTTCCTTCAATCAAGGTCATCACAACAATCTCAGAATTCATTCGAATTGTGGACAATCAGAAGGTAAGGCACCTGTAACCTCTGATATTGATAAAACTTAGATATAACTATATGACTGAGTGCAATTCCAGAAACCATATTGATGTTTTCTTTTGGGAGGGGTGAGGGTGAGGATCCAAACATGTTCGGGCATCTTCAAACCATACTAGACAAGGTATAGGTCTGTTCTTGATCCTGGAAATGATTCCATATGTTTTTGGTTCATTGTTTGGTTGTGCAACTTGGGTTCGCCAAAGTAAAACCTATCAAGAAATATTGTGTGCATGGTGACGAGCTAACTATAAAAAAATAAAATGGAGCAGTAAAGCACCTGAAAGATGGACAAGACAGTGACTGGATCAGTTGCTGATATAAGAGCACCAAACATCAAGCACTCTACAAATGGAAGTCTGTACGTGAGATATATCAGACCACCAAGGTAACTGCAACACGAAGGGGGAACAGATAAACCTAACTTAGTTAGATGGGGTAAAAACTGTAATATCATGAAAGGATTTTTGAGAATGAAAACAAAAACTTACACTAGAATACCAGTAACAACTGAAGATATTAAGGTTCCTAGGATAGCAAAAGTGACAATGGCTCCAAAGTTAGAGAAGAAAGGTTTCTGTGAAGATGGGAGCAAAAATAGTAAAGCACGTTAGAAAGGAGATGGGTTCAAGGTAAAAGGATAGGAAAACACGCATTTATATCAGAGCAGAGACAAAAATACTGAAAAACTTACAGGTGAGAGACTGAACCCGGACTGAGTGAGCACAAAAATGTCAAGGAAAACAGTACATAGTAGCCAATTAACGTAAATTGGAGCAAGAAATGAAATATTTGAAGAAAAGAAAACACGGGAAAGTTAGGATATAATATGATAGGAGGTAGGAGGAATAGGAAGAAAAATTCCTCATGGAAATTGAACCACGTCCTGCACAAAGGAACAGAAAGAAGACATGATTATTCACATCACATGGGGTTTTAATTTAATTCTTGAATTCCTCTTTGTATATTGGTACCTGATGTTAGTTTCCGTATTAGAGATGTTAGCAAGTCCACCGACAATTAAACCTGCCAATAATATTCACCGTATTAGAAATAATAAATAGAACAAGGATGGGCCAAGCCTAGTCGATCAATCACGAGACTTTCTTTCGGAAGAAGAATTAGATACATACCAATCAAAAGGGAAGCGCTGGCCTCAGGAAGATAATAAAATTTGTGGCGCCGAAGGACATGGCCGAGGACGAAAGAGAGGACGAGCATCATGATCTGTAGAAGAATGCCAACCCCAGCAGCCTGCTGTTCCTTCCCTGGAGTGGTCCCATGGGCATCCGCCGGTGATATCTGCATCGCCATTAGCTGGTGTTCATACTCCATGCTCATTTCCCACGATTTAAAACTTGCCGATTTTGTTTTGACGAAGAAAAACTTGTCGATTTTGCCCACTCTCTGTCCTGCTGAATCACGCAACCAGAAGAATTTCCAGTCCAGAGGAGGATTTTGCAGAGAGGACGCTCTCTGCTTTGCTTTGCTTGCTTAACTTCACGAAAAGGCCCCCGTAGCGTGAAACTCAGTCAACTCAAAATTGGAGTTTTTCTTGGCCCAAAAAAGAAGAAAAATCAGACGATTGGACCTTTTGGGCTTTGACTTACATTACATTTCAAAGATCTAAAACGACGTCGTTTCGCGGGAAAAATAAATGAAAGGGAAAAAGATAGCGGGAAAAGAAATGAAAGGGAAAAAGATCTAAAACGCAGGGTTCTTTTTGTTTGTTGGGCCTGACATTAGCCTTGCCCATTGTTCGAGCCTAAACTCAAAACCTACCCTGGCAGTTGTTATTCTTTCTTGTTCACCGTCTCTGATTTCTTTCTGGCCTTCCTCTTCTTTCTTGTTTCAGACATTAGACCGACTGCCAAGAGGAACGAGGACAAAAACAAAGAGATGCTGGGAACTTCCGTCCGTGCGCTCCGCAGGCTTTGCTCTTCATCTTCTGTTTCCTCTATTAACTTAATAAAAGATTATACTAATAAGGTCACGGCAACGGCAAGAGGGACTAGTATCTGTACTTGTACCATAGGCGCAGCTAAGGTTGAAGATATTGCTGCTTCTTCTTCTTCTTGTTCCTCCGAGCCACTTAACTCTGAAGCTCACAATGAGAATGGCCCGTGCCCATGCCCTTCAGTAGCTGCAGTGCACGTGCATCTCCTCAGGAACAACAACAAAATTAGACGACGGCGTTTAGGTGATCGGAGGAACAATAAGAGGAGCACGACGGATAAGGATGCAATAGAGCTGGCGTTGGACTCAGTGGTGAAGATCTTCACTGTGTCGAGCAGCCCTAACTACTTCCTTCCTTGGCAGAACAAGTCCCAGCGAGAATCCATGGGCTCCGGTACTCTAACTCTTAACATTCTCTCATTTCTTCTTTCTTAAGTCTAAGAGTTTGAGCGAACATAAACAAAACTAAAATAGCAGTTCGGATAAATAATTAAATAAAAGAAATGAAAAATAGCAGCTTACTACGGCAAAGTAACACACAAGAAAGCCTTCAATTGTGCCTAACATATCTTGCATTGTCGAAGCTTCAATTTTGCCACTTTGTTGTTGCCTGCATAGTTAATTTTAGATTTTAACGTTCATCAAGTTTCTTTTGCCTTACTTGCAAAAAAAATTTCTAACTTAGAATTACTTTTATCCTAATAATATAGGGTTTGTAATCCCTGGGAAGAAAATTCTGACAAATGCTCATGTAGTGGCTGATCATACCTTTGTACTTGTAAGAAAGCATGGCTCTCCTGCCAAGTATAGAGCGCAAGTTAGAGCTGTTGGTCATGAATGTGATTTAGCCATTTTAAGTGTTGAAAGCGAAGAGTTCTGGAATGGTGTGAATTCCCTCGAGTTAGGAGACATTCCTTTTCTGCAAGAAGCTGTTGCTGTTGTTGGATATCCTCAAGGTAACGATAAACTTCACTATTACTACCACTCTGTTTATCTTTAATGGGTTCCAAATAATTTGTCATGATACTTCATTGCGTAATGCCTATGTTTATTTGTAACTTGTGAATTTAATAGTAGAATGAACAGGATGAAGAGCTGTTGTGGGTGTGGTACCAAATCTTATGAGGTATCTTTAACAATTTATAGTTAGGTATTTTGATGGTTCATTGTTTACATTTGAAGCAAGGGTATTTAAGCATGGTTATGTATTATAGAAATTGGATCCTAGTGGCTGATGTGATACTGAAATCAAATCTTAAGGTTGCAGGGATTTCTGGCAAATATGAAAATTGATTTGTTGTAAGAAATGGTTAATAAAACCCTAGGCACACCTAGGTGTCCCTAAGAAATGACACCTAGGAAGCGAAGGCATATTTGTTAAGACGTTACACAGAGGCCTGCTAGGGCTCTTCAATAAACTAGAAAAAGAACAACTAAGTTGAGTAGGAACTTCTAAAGCATTAAAGAAAAAGTCTCCAAAGCATAAAGTTAGACTCATAGTCCGCTGATAGAGTGAATTCTGACTTGACTGAAAATAAACCTATGTAATATTTCTTATATAATTAAAACTGAAGTCAGAAATATGAAATGAGACTCTTTGACGCAGCTACTTGAGGAGAAATCCTCGAACCATATTTCTAAGTTCTCTTTTTTTTTCTAATATGTGTAAGAATAGGCAGACTCATTACAGAAAGGATTGATTCTTTGTTGATCTCAAAGATGCTTTTCTTCATTCTTCATATGTTTTGATGGGTGTCTATTCTTCTTTAGATATCTTCCTATTTTGAATTTACAGCTTCTTTAGTTCATTGTCCTTGTGTAAGGGCTTTTATCCTGTTATACCAATGCCCTTGGGTTCCACCTTTAACCAATTAATAATGAAAGGCTGAAAGCATGGTGCAAAGTGATAACGTTTAACTTAATTAATGCTTTGCTTTTTGGGCGCAGGTGGTGACAACATTTCTGTTACTAAAGGTGTTGTTTCTAGGGTCGAACCCACACAATATGTGCATGGTGCAACCCAGCTTATGGCAATACAGATTGATGCAGCAATAAATCCAGGGAATAGTGGTGGTCCAGCAATCATGGGCAATAAAGTTGCTGGTGTAGCTTTTCAAAACCTTTCTGGTGCAGAAAATATTGGGTAAGTCTTGTTTTAATTTAGATTGTCATCACTTAGTTTGTTTAGATTATAGGACATTACCTGCAATATTCATTTACATTTTGTTGGCTAGACATGTTGACTAATCAGTTACCTGTGGAAGTGCTTTGTTTGCGGTCAAGAATTCATTTGTACTTTGCGTGGCATTTGACTTTGTTGTCGTGTTTTTTACTTTACCCTGACTATGTCTTGAATCATCAAAATTTATCCAACAAGCTCTAGAATACTTGCACTATTTGACTCATTTTTTCCACCTTTCTGGTTCAACAAGAACAAAGGTGTGATTTGACGCTTAATACCGCAAGTCCAATCCACAGGCAAACAAATTTATGTGATATATCACGAAGCATCTTTCTCTCAAGTTTAAGCATTTACTTCTAAGAGCATTGTTAACTTTGGCTAAATATATTTTCTTCATCTGTTGGAATTTTCAGTTATATAATTCCTGTTCCAGTAATAAAGCATTTTATTGCTGGAGTGGAAGAAAGTGGAAAATATGTCGGATTCTGCTCTCTGGGTTTGTCATGCCAGCCCATTGAAAATGTTCAACTGAGGAACCACTTTCGGATGCACCCTGAAATGACTGGGGTATTAGTGAGCAAAATTAGCCCTCTTTCAGATGCCTATAAAGTCTTGAAGAAAGATGATATTATCCTTGCTTTTGATGGAGTGCCTGTAGCAAATGATGGAACAGGTAGTCACTTGTTATTCCTTAACTGTAATAAAACAATCTTGTGTGGTTGTTGCTCATGTCGGACCAAGAATGACATCTTACTGACTCGTTTCAATGCAAATGTGGAGATATTAATAACAATTAATGACATTAAAATTGAAATCAACTGTCAACTTCTAGTTACAATGCCAATACATGTGTGTGAAACAATCACAATGTATGATCGGCTATTGCAAACAAAGCTTTCTCCAACTTACCAAGTCACCCTAAGGAGTTTGGATAACAGTGATGATCTTTCGGAGAGATTTTCCTTTTTTTGGCAGAGTGGAGGTTTTTTTGTTTATCAGATATTTGTTTTCCCCTTGTGTTCTTAATTTGTAGCATGATTTGTGCACAATGCAGTTCCTTTCCGAAACAGAGAGCGGATAACATTTGACCATTTGGTTTCTATGAAGAAACCCAACGAAACAGCGGTAGTTAGAGTTTTGAGGGACGGTGAAGAGTATGAAATCAATATCACCCTTCAGCCTGTAAGTCTTATCACCATTTTTTAATGTTTGTTTAATTTGGTGGTTTCTCCATCTTGAAGAATCATAAGTATGATACCAGGTGTCTTTAAAATTTAAGAATTTTTTTCTCTATTTTTTTTGTAATTCAAATGGAGAAAAGTAACTGGATTAGAGAAACAATCTTTTGAAAGACAAAAGTCAAGACATTTATGTAGAATATGATTATTTTGGTCGTCCTGTAATTGTTGGGCCATTGAGTTTATTTAAGATCTGGCTCAACTTTCTCAGGCTAAGGTCAGGCTGCCCATGGTTAGAATGGATAACAAATAAACACTGTTTTATGAGTAGTTGGTATTATATGTGCAAGAAAGATGGAATGTTGGTTGTTTACTTGCTCAGCACTGATTAATATTTGAGAGTTGGGGTCTCAGCAGTGCTAACTTGTTCAGCATGCCCTAGGCTATGTATTTCTGGTTTAATTTTGTTGTGGTTGGAGAGAAATGGTAAGGAAGGGAAGTGTGGTGTAAGATGTTGGAACTTTTTTGACAAAGCCACATAATGCTGTTCCTTAAATCACAATGATTTTAGTAACTCGTTCAGATATTTGTGCATATGATGCTTATTAATTTCTTTCATCTCTTGTTGGCCTTAAGAATTTTAGATGTCATCAAATTTTGGTCGTTGTTGCTTTGTGATATTCAGCCTCTTGTGTATTAGCACAGGATGATTAGTGACACTTGACTAGCAGATTTTGTAAACAAAATTTATTAACTCACTGAAGCTTTTTTATGCAACCATATTGAATATGTTGTTCTGTCATTATGCATTTTTCTGTATATTCACCTCTTCCAGTTGTGGACTTTTGAACTACCATCTCGTTGCGGTGGTAATTGGTTTGGTCCTCACTGCAAATTTAAAACTTCAATAGGTTAGAGGTACATAGAAATTTAGGATATATGATTATGATTGTCTAATCACTGATGAAGATATTCTTTGCAATTCAATTTAGAGTTATTTCCTTGCTTTGCAATTGAGTTTTGAGTTGTTCAATTGTGCAGTTGCTAAAGCTCTTTTATGCAACCGCACTCAGTTGGTTGTGCTGTCATTGTCCATTTTGTGTTTATTAGCTCTTGTACTTGTGGAATTTGAACTACCATCTTATTGTAATGGTAATTGGTTTTGGTTCTCAGTGCAAATTTTAGAACTTCAATATTTAGAGGTAAATAGAAAATTAGAATTTATGGCTATGATTGTTTAATCAGAAATGAAGATATTCTTTGCCATGCAATTTAGAGTTGTTTGGTTGTTTTGCAATTCTTTATTAGTTGTTGAATTATGCAGTTGCAGCCATTAGTTCCAGTTCATCAGTTCGATAAACTCCCTAGTTATTATATTTTTGCTGGTTTGGTCTTTGTTCCACTCACTCAGCCATACCTTCATGAGTATGGAGAAGACTGGTATAATACTTCACCTCGACGATTGTGTGAAAGTGCATTAAGGGAACCCCCAAAAAGGGCTGGTGAACAGCTCGTCATCCTTTCTCAGGTCTGCATATCTTTTTCAAGTGATGTGAGTCTTACATCAGTATTGTTTTGTTGATTGTGCGGTTGCATATGCCACGAAGAAGACTTTGTAATGTACAATGATAAAAGAATGTAAAGCTCTGATGTTTTTTTAGTTCAAATGCAATGCCATGAGAAGAAATAAAATGCTGTCACGGACATCCTTACTTTAAACTTTAGAATGGGGAATGTGTACAACACAAATGTTAGTGTTTTAACAATCCACCCAGAGTATTCTCTTTAATTGTTAACTTTAAACTTTTCATTGTTGATAAAATATCATAGCTTTTCTTTCTCAAACTTTACAATACTTTAACTGTCGTTCTATGTGTTCATTCTCATAACATTTGTATTTTTGGAAATCACTGATTGAAATCCGTCAAATAAGGCCGACGATTGATATTGAATCATGTAAAGAAAATTTATGGAGGTATGTCCTAGATACCTGAAGACTTAAACAAAAAGAGAAAGATAGATACATAAAGACAAATAGATACAAAACAATTTCATCATGAATTTCAGCATAGCTAATCTTTCTTCTTTGAATTGCATTAAGAATGCAAAGAAATTATTTGTGATATATTTGTTTTATGAAAGTTTAAGAAAATTGTGCCACTCTTACATTTAGCTAAAAGGACGCAGTAACAAACTATATTGTTGCAAAAGACAGTGTAGATGATGTACGTACAGATACTTCATTTTGTGTAAACATTTATGTATACGTTTGATCTTTGTCTTCATGTGGATTTTCATTTTAACATACTGTAATAGCATCGTATACATATGTAAGGCACGCTCTTTGCAACCATATATAGTCATCTTGTAAAAGTTCATGGATTGAATTGTTGAACTATACATACAGAATTAACTTTCAAAGTTTAGCTTCGTCATTTTTAATGTGATGTAATCAAGGAGACATTTTTCGGGTTTAAATTGGATTTTCATAAAAGCATGAGTACTAATTATATTGTGATTCGGGTTGTCATCTGGGAATGAAGGGTGAGTCTACTTGCTCTGAATATTAGAACTGGTTATGTAAGGCAGAGGTACAAAGTATCTTGTTTGAAGCAGGAAGGAAAGTTCATCTACCCCTATCCCTACTATGTAGCAAAATGAAGATTAAGTTGGTGTTCACTAGGGATTGGAGAGAAAAATTAGATGAGTCCATGACGGTTGTCTTCTGATGAAGTGCAGCCATATGTCCTCCTGTGCTACTTGGTGCAAAACCATTTGGTTTATCATGAAGAAAATGCTGATTTTTACTTATGCTGTATTATAAATATTATATTCAACTGCAAAAGCACAGTTAGGAATTTTCTTCTGATTCAGCAAGTAATTACAATTATATTTATTTTTGTGATAATTGTTTATTTCGTTCAGGTCCTGATGGATGATATCAATGCAGGATATGAACGTCTTGCAGAGTTACAGGTGTGAGCAAAATTCTAATTCTATTTCCGTAACACATCAGTATCCATTATATTTGAGGTTACATTGATGCTATGTTATTGTTTGCCCAAGTAAATGATATGATAGAAGGTTTGCAGGATAGAACTTGGCAATCTTGCACATTTACTTGTTTACCTGTCTCATGAAAATTTTAAACTTGTGGTGGCAGGTTAAGAAGGTTAATGGGATAGAAGTTGAAAACTTGAAACATATATGCCAACTTGTTGAAAACTGTAGCAAAGAGAGTGTGCGCTTTGATTTGGATGATGATAGGGTTATTGTGTTGAACCATAGTTTAGCAAAAGTTGCAACTTCAAAAATTTTGAAGTGCCACCGAATACCATCTGCAATGTCCAATGATCTTATTGATAAACAAAGCAACTTGCAAACTCAATACCTTGCTCAAGAGTTGATTTGCTGAAAGTGTGACTTGCCTAATACCTTTCTGACAAATAGAATGGCATGAACATTAAGCTGTAATTCTCAAGCCGGATCTTCCTCACAATAACTTCTTAACAAGGAGATTAAGAGGGTTGGAAATGGGTTCATTTTTTGTATTCTTTTATGTTTTTGTCGATAGGATAATGTGCTGTTTGGCTTTTGTTTCATTCAACATACTAAATATGCAGATTCTTATTGTATAAATAAATGCTCTTTAGGGTGTCAGTTCCTCATGGTTTGAGTTTTTCTAGGGTTTTCAGTGGTTTTTCGGACCGATTGGTCTGGTTTTATTTCCGGAGTTTTACCTCTTGATATCAGAATTGATGCCTTGAAAAATGGATATTGGGTTAAAAATTGAAAACTTCAACTACCAGGATTCAAATTTCCTTTTTCCTATATTTAGGTATACTTTGAATCTATATATATGGCAAAAGACATAGAATGGTAAAACATTCAAAATACTAGAAATTGACTTTGGTCAGTTTGTAAACATTAATAATTGAAATTATTAATTAAATGAGGATAATATGATAAATTCATATTTTTTTTATATGAAAAAATTAAAATTAAAAAAAAAATTACATAATGAATCTTATTTTTATAGAACATAATTATCCGTCATCTTTTTTAATTCTAAAATAAATTTAAATTTTTTATTAAAAAAAAATTCTTGCAGGCGCGTAAGCATGTGTTAAAAGACTAGTTTTATTTATTTTTAGCAATTAAAATTTAAAAGTAAGAAAAGCCACAAGCTACGTAGTGGGACCATAAGTAACCCTCTCGACTCGAGAGCCATGGAGGGCTCTATCCTTCACTCAGTAGCTCACAGTTCGCTCTAAAGAGTCGCAACTCTGGCAGTATGAATGCAGTAACTCTCTGCACCCACAATATTAACTTTAATATTCAGCATCATTTCTCAGCGTCCGCGAATCCCAATTGGCCCAAATCCTCTTCAATCCGTCGCAGAAACCCTAACACGGCTACTAGGCCTTCATCTTTGGTAATCGAGACAGTGGAGGGCAAAGCTGTTTCAGATTCTGAACGAACTCCTCCATACGTTGCTCGTCGCCTCATTCTGCTTCGTCATGCTAACAGTTCCTGGGAAGACCCTTCGCTAAAAGGTTCCCTCAAATTTCTATCTTTTTTCTTTTCTTTTCATTATTTAGAGAGAAATCCGAAATCCTATTCATTGTAATATGTTTGCATGATTGTAGATCATGATCGGCCACTGAGTGAAACAGGACAAGCCGATGCTGTCAAAGTCTCTCATAAGCTCCAACAGTTGGGTTGGATCCCTCAACTTATTTTATCTAGGTACTAATTAAGGGCAGTGTTATTCCCACTCTCATTTGTCATCCTGCACTCTTTTGTTTTGTGAGTGCTTTAAAATGATAAAGTGCAGGATGACAATCTTGGAGCGGAAAGTAGCTGCCCCCATTAATTCAGAATTTACATTTCATGTTGGCTTTTTAAAATCAATTCGAATTTCTTAGCTGCCGTTTTTGGGCTGTAGCAATGCAGTGCGAACCAGGGAAACTCTTACGATAATGCAGCAACAAGTGAGAGGCTTCTTGGAAGCTGAGGTCCATTATATTTCAAGCTTTTATTCCATAGCCGCCATGGATGGGCAGACAGCTGAGCACCTTCAACACGTTATCTGTAACTATTCAAGGGACGACATCCTCACTGTCATGTAACCTCTGGCTCACTACCTCATTTTTCTTATGCTAAGCAAGAAAGTATGATATTAGATCACGTTGCAACTATACAGGTGCATGGGACATAATAGGGGTTGGGAGGAGGCAGCCTCAATGTTCACAGGTGCCTCCATAGAACTGAAGACTTGCAACGCTGCTTTGCTTGAAACTACTGGGAAATCTTGGGATGAGGTTAGGCTTCTTTCCTTTCCTTGTTTTTCTATTTTCTGAAATCAACGTACATCTTGTTGTCATCTCTGTGCTCTATGTCAATGTAATGTATATGTTTATAGTAAAACAGTCTTCTGATTATTCTTAGGAGTTTTTTTTTCCCCCGAAAAAAGAAAATTGTTGGAGGGTATCAAGTTAATTCCATAAAGATAGGAGGTTTGCCGAGGATCTATGTTCTCTGAGATGATCCTGGCTACAAACTCGTCCACCAAAAGAAACTTAAAAGAGATAATCAACTAGAGAGATGGGAAATGTTTTGTTAGTGACTATGAATTACAAGACTGGGAAAGCAAAAAAGAAGAAGAAATCCTCAAAGACAGAATTCACAAGTAGAAGTAGAGAAAGAGGATTTTCTAAGTCCTTCCCCTCCCCACCACCCCCCCCCCCCCCCCCCCCCCCCCCCCTCTCCTGATGAAGGAAATTGTAAAGAGGTAATCACCAAGTGAGAAGTGGAGGAAGAGATTTCTAAGTTCAGGGTTTAGATGGGTTCCAAGCACTGGGTTTGGACTTTGAACTTTTGGATTGTTTTATCATGTGATTCCTTAATTCTTGTAGGGTTACCACTTCAATTCAACTTGATATCAATTGTCAGTTTTGTAACTTATAATAACTAACTGAGAATGTTTAATAGGGGATGGGAATTTGTAAGAAGGCAGAGTGGCTCCAAATCGGAATTGGCATTCATTACTAAGAAGAACACTGGTGACATTAGCAGCATTTTGTCCCATTACCATCGTTCACAGCAGCCATAAAGTTAGGACCAAAACATTGAACGGAATGGCACTTGTCTCTTAGGATCTAACCCTTTCATTTGGCATACATTCCTAGCGGACAGATTTTTGAGAGCGTCCTTAAGCTGAGACACGTGATTATGGAAATAGAAGTCTTTAACATCATTTGCTATGACTTGAAGTTAAGGAAAAATTCTATAGGGAAAGGTTGAGGAGAGATTATATTTGTCCATGTAACCTCCCTTTTCTCCTTTTCAATTTTCTGATTAGTTTGAGAAGAATTAGAGTTTCTTGTGACAGCTTTGGTCATACCATCTGGGCTGGGACAAAATCATTTCATTTACTCCTTTTCTCCTTTTCATTTTCTGATTAGATTGAGAAGAATTAGAGTTTCTTTTTTCCTTTTCTACTATTCCACTGTTTATTAATCCTGCATTATTGTCACAGGCATTTGCTTTGGCAGGACTTGGGGGGTGGAAGCTGCAGGGTATTGTGAAACCAAGTACCAGCTTATAAAATTTTGCGTATTTTGAATGCCAGCCACAACTTTAACGCACCATACTAGTCCTTCCTTTTCTCCAAGAAGTATATCACATATTTGGTTAGTCTCTGTAGCTAAATCTGCTTCCTTGTCCAACCATCCTACCTTCTTATACCCTTTTGTCAATTTTGCATAAAAGTTGGGAAGAATTTTACCATCTTTTGATTCAAAAAGCATTCTGTGGTTGGGGAAAAGTTTAAAAATGACTGTAATTCGAGGTTAATCGAGATTTACTGGTAGTAGTTTTGATACTACAGATCCTAGTTGACACTTGCAAGGTGCGCAGGGGAGAATGTTTCACGCACAATCTCATCCAAAAAAGGAAGTGCCCGCTGTTGCTTATTGGAGGACGAAGTAAGATTGGTGCTACAGTTTTTAATTCATTGACTACTTCTACTTCCTGAAGTTTACTCCAGATCAACACCTGGTTTTGATATATCTATGAAAGATTATAAAGTGATGTGCTAATGCAATCATCTGTTGGAAGATTTTTTTTTTTTTTTTTTTTTTTTTTTGGTGTCTGTGGTCGAAAGAAATTTAGTTTTTTTTTCTTTTTAGTCGAAGGATTTTTTATTTTTTATTTTTTAAGACCTTTCCTATTAAGAGGGGTGATAGCATGCTCACACACAATACACGGATACTAGGATTCAAACTCAGTGGGAGTAATTGTTCCAAATCATTACACTAATAGGTCCTTTGTTGGTTGAAGAAAATTTTAGTTTCGTTTGGTCCAAGGAAATTTTAATTATATAAAACACACCCCAAAAAAAAGTATCAAAATGATCAAGGAATTTGTAACCAACTTCTAAAACTATGTGCATCTCTAGTTTTTTCTCTACCATAGATCCATCTGATGTTGATTTTAGGTAATGGTATCCAACTCACCTTGGAGAAAAAAAAAAGAAAAAAAGAAACTCACTATTTATAGTACGTATTTCAAAAAGGTGCAAAGGGTAGCGGTTATAACTTCGTCATATGAATGCATATGCTTTAGTCTTGTTGGTAGGAGGAAACCAAACATCTCATCAAACAGCTGCAGTTTCACAGGCGTTTTTGTAACCATGCAAACATATGCTATGGCAAAATTCGCTCTTTGTACCGATGAGGTCATCTGGACAGAAGACGGGCCACCAGGCTCTCTCCAATCTTGACCAAAATGTATGGTTTTCTTTTCAGTTTGATAAAATCCCAATCTTGCTATATAAACAATATCGTGAATTATGGTACATTAGTCAAGTAACACTCATCTTTTTGTCATTAGTTTATCAAATGCATATTCTTAAGGTTATATCTCTTTTAGCCAAACCTCATACATTCCAAAGGTTACTTCATCCAAATACTAGCAAATTTAAAGAGAGAAAGTGAAATGGTTTCTTTCAAATTTAATTGAGTTAAATAACAAAAACAATAAAGTTCTATGCTTAATACTTTCTGACATAAATTGCATCTTGATTGTGTGTGTGAGAGAAATTCTCCTCCCTTATAATTTAGATTATCGTTTATACTTTTTTTTGGGTACATTTACAACATGAATTAAATTTTTGTCAAATAATTGTATTTTAATTGTAGTAATATATCTTCCTTATGCTGGAAGGGTTTCCAAATTTGAGTTCTCCATACCCAATTGCAATTTTTTTTTCATTGAGATAAAAACTAGAGATGTCGCAACTCGCAAGTTCAAATCCCCTCCCAATCGATAAGAAAGTCTTAATAAAAGTGTTTCATTTTCGAAATTGAAGTGACTTTTTGGCTAAAATGTGAGAAGGAAAGTGGAGAGAGGGATAGACGGTAATCAAAGCGATAAAAAAAAAAATTATATAAAAAGAAGGGATTAGACACTTTTTTTTTCCTGCGAATGATTTTAAAAATTTAAAAAAGACTAATACTTTGAAGTTGGACTGTACACTTGATTTTCTGATTTGTTCTCGTTGGTGGACTCTCACTATTCAACTGCAAAGTGGGAAACAGCGGTTAGTTTCTGGAGCTCACGGTTTGTCCGGTTGCCCATGGGGGGAATGCTACAACCCTAGGTAAAAAGCTTTGCTCTTTTTTGGGTTTACAACTTAGAAAATGAGAATAGCATTCATAACAGTTGTGGGGCTGGAGATCTGGAATTGGAAAGCTAACTCTATTCTTAATTTATTGTCATTGTCATTACCTCCATCGGGGCCACCGCCTGATTCACATTCGAAAAAATAAATTTGTGTTCAGCTTTTTTACCTTTTCGTAATGATGATAGCTCGAAGTTTTTCTCAGTTTGGGCGAAGTGAATTTTAAGGTTTAGGTTAAGCTTATGATACCATGAAACTCCTTCTGTCTTTTTCGTTTGATTCAAATGGCTTTTGTGGAATTTGAGGGAAAAGGAGGAGAAAGGCTCCATATATAACTTTCAAGTGAGAATCTCACTTCTCAGGATTCTGCTATCGTTTTGTTTTTTCCTCATCTTATGGGTCGGAGCAGCTTTGAGGGACGCTTGAAAGCAAGATGATCGATCAGTTCATTAATTTTGTCATTCGCCCTCCCAGGTATGCATCTCATGCTGTTCACAGTTTCATTGGCCAAATTGGTATCTTCTGCTGGAAATAACATAGTGCAACAGATCTTCTGCAGAAAGATAGATCTCTCTTTTGTTTTTTAATCAATGGGAAAGGGGAACCGAGCTTGGGACCTTTTCCAACATTGGGAAGAGAAGTAGCACTAGACCAATAACTAGTTGGTCATATAGATAGGAGTCTCAGTATCTGCCTAGTATCTAAGCCCAGCTACTATTATGGGATGTCGTTATGTATGGACATTTTTCTCCTTTCATGCAGTGGAGTGGAATGAGAAACAACACAAAAACCATTTGTTAACATTTATGCTTTTATTTTGTTTTTAGTGTGTGTGTGTGTGTGTGTGTGTGTGTGAGAGAGAGAGAGAGAGAAGGAAGCTAAATAATATGCCAAAAATGAAAGAAAATTGCTTTAATTTATCTATTCTCTCCTCTCTTCCTCACGTTGCTCTCTTTAATCTTAATTTACTCTCTCCGCTTTATCTCTTTAACTTAAAAACAAAAAAAAAACAAACAAAATGTATCAAATGGGCTCATAAATGTTCCACTTGTATGTATGGCTCACATATCGTAAACTTACTTGATAACACATCTTTCTGTGGTTTACCCTGTTGTAAAATTTATTTGCATTCTTGAGACGGTGCCCAGAATTGTCCTTATGCTTGAGTTTGTGGCCAGATATAAGTGGTATCATGTGGAATATGGTTTGGAATAGGTTAGACATGCCAAATATTTCAGGTTGAGGCATAGATAATGGTGATTGACTGATTGGAATTCTTCCGTACACTAGTTTTTGTTGGTCTGCTGCCATGTATCTTGGTTGCTTAGCTATGTTTTGTAGTCTTTGTTGAATTGTTTGGCTAGCATCTTCTAGCTAGACCATTGGATAACTTGTTCCTTGTATTGTTTTGTTCCTTTTTAATAAGATTAATGTGTCTTATAAATAAATCATGTTAGACAACTCTCGCCCTAGTCCTTAGAGCAACATCTGATGTACATTTTGTACGCATCTGCAATGTTGGTATACAGGGCAGAGTATAACCCGGATCAATATCTTTGGGAGAGGGATTTCACTCTTGCAGGCAGAACATACATACGACAAGACTTGGAGGCAAGTATGGAAATGAGTTACCACTTACCAGGACATTGTCATTTTTACTAAGCGGAAATGTTTAACTACATTATGGTTCCTGAGCCTGCAATATTATATTTTGAAAATAATTGCAGCTCACGAATGCTAGGGGACATACGTTGCGTTGCAGTCATTATCTGCCTTCACCTTTCCCCGAAGACGCTTCTCTTCCTTGTGTTATATACTGCCATGGAAACAGGTATGTAACTACTATTGTAGAGTTTATTTTTAAAAATAAAAAAATAAAATAAATATTAAAAAAAATCTCTGTGATTCTGTGCATTTTTGGTCCTTTTTTGATCCACCTGTACTTGTGGTTATGAATCTTGATTCTTTAATATCATACGGTATTTTCACTTTTCCAGCACTGTTCTCGTTTTTTGTTTTAAAGAAATTTAAGTAAGTGTTAAAGGTGCTTTGTAGACAAAGATGTTAGAACTTACTCTGCAGTAACGGGCAATGATGCAGTGGATGTAGGGCAGATGCAAATGAAGCTGCTGTAATGCTTCTTCCATCAAATATCACCGTTTTTACTCTTGATTTTTCGGGTTCAGGCTTATCTGATGGTGACTATGTCAGCCTTGGTTGGCATGAGGTATGTTGCCTCTTTCAATTTTATTTTCTACTTACTTTTCTTGCTTTGTGCAGTTTGTTAATTGTTCTTTACTGTGTCAGAGAGATGACCTCAAGGTTGTGGTTTCATATTTAAGAAGCAACAAACAAATCTCGCGTATAGGTCTTTGGGGGCGATCTATGGGTGCAGTTACATGGTACTTTATGCTGATTCATTGACTCATTATTTATGTTAACTTGTATTATTGGCTCGGCTATGGAAGGGTCTTCCCAGATTTTTTTCAAGGATTTCCTCATCTTGTATAACTTTAGGTGTTCAGAATGCTTTTGTTTTTTACTTGTTATTGGCTAAAAATTCATGTTGACTTGGTGGTCGAAGATGTTGATATTCTTCTTTTCACATCAAGAATACTGACGTCTACATTTTGATGTGCGTAAGAATATTTTTTAAACTCCTGAGGTAACTAACCTCATATGTGTTATGCAGCCTTCTTTATGGAGCAGAAGACCCTTCCATAGCTGGAATGGTGTTGGATAGTGCCTTTTCAAACTTGTATGTTCTAATGATGGAGCTAGTTGATGTGTACAAGATCCGTCTTCCTAAATTTACAGTACAATCTCTCTCTCTCTCTCTCTCTCTCTCTCACACACACACACACACACACACACAGAGATGTTGACAAACATCATAGTCTTATGGGTTTTTCGCATCTCTTAGTGCCCACATTCTGTGGGGCACACAACAATAGGTAGATAAATTGGTCATGTGCAACAAATATAGAAAAATGTTCCGGATTGAAATATATATATATTGTTTTGCTTTAGAGCATAAAAGCTTGAAGTTAGGCTGAAAATGACATGGCTGGGACTGGTCAGTGGCATAATTGGTAAAATAGAAATATAATTTTGATCCTTGGTAGCATTAAAGAACCCAAAAAGGTCAATTTTTCCAACCCAAATCCGTGAATGGTTATGATTTATTCAAACATACCTACCTACCTACCTATATAGAGCCTCAAACACAAGAGACATGTGAGACATGTGAGACATGGATGGAGGAATGGTCGCTTTCCTGACATGTAGCATATTATGTTATCTGTGCATTCTAACATGATTTCACCTAATCAACGATCCCGATCTAGAGTTTACAACATAGCATGCCCAACCTTCCAATGAGTGAAAATTGCTCTCTTCGTTTATAGTTTTGTTCTAGTAAGGAGCTAAAATAAAGAGGGAACTTAAAGATGCAATAGGCTATTAGATCTCTTTCTACAATAAGGGGTAATCCATGATTGAGAAGTTGTGAACCCTGGTGGTGGAGAGAGCGGAAAAGGGATTGGAGAACAGTACAAGGATTCCGGGGGAAGCAAGAGGGCAATGGTTTTATGGAAATTTGGATCACTGTATTTTGGGTGGAATGGTTGGGAGAGAAACAAGAAGATTTTTGAAAGGAGGGGTGGAGGCTGATGAAGGTTTTGGGGTTCAGGCTTCTCCTGAATCTCAGGAATTACTGTTTTTGTTATTTTAGCAATGATTTATTTTTTGTGCACATGTTTATTTACTGTTCAATTGATTGAAATTTTCTATTTTTTTGTTATAGTAATTTGTATGTCGTGGATAACTTGTCCACAAGTATTGTATTTTCTAAGGTATTAGTAGATTTTTTTTTTCTTATCGAAAAAATATTTTTTTCTATAAGAACGATTAAAACCATCAAAAGTGTGAGTATTTTAATCACCGATTTAAAGGTCTATGATTATCTCCTTGAGTTGCCTTCTTATTTTGGCTCCTTACTAGAATAAGACGTGTGTATGTGTGCCTATAATATCCAAGCCAGGATAATTTTCCTTTTAAGGAAATTATTAGCATTTGCATGGATGATAAAGCATTAAATTTATCCAGTTCGTTTTTCTATGTTTTCTATTTAATCACGGCTTCTTAACCCCTTGTTCTTCTTTAACCCTGGTTTCTTTACCCCTCCTCCTTTAACCAGGTTAAGATGGCAGTACAATACATGCGTCGGATAATTGAGAAGAAGGCAAAGTTCGATATCATGGATCTTAATTGCTTGCAGGTCTTTCTATGTTAATCATTCTGTTGACATGGATGAGTTAACCCTAGCTCCCTTCCCTACTCTCTTTTTTCGATTCACATATAACCCATACATATATAGGGCTTTTCAAGTAAGGGATCGTTTACTTTAGTTAAAGAGATATATTGTGGGTTCCACTCCATCGTCCAGTCCAATAAATACGGACCGTCTATTTTTATGCCCCCATTTAAAGATTGTCCTTGCACACAAAAAAAAGTCAAATTAGACATTTTTTAGACATCTAATTATGATTAAATAAGTAGATGAACACCGTGTTTCCAATAAACAGTAAAATCATCGTGATTATAGTCAACTGGTTAAATAGTTCTCAATTTGGCTGATTTTTTCTTCAAGGGGGACCTAAGAAATGGATAGTATGGATCATTGGACTACGTTACAGGAGGGCCCTAGTAATGTGTCCCTTATTTTAGCTAAAGGATTTAAAAAAACATTTTGTTCTTAGGGGTGGATTAGACACATGCTGGCCCAATACTTATTATATTTCTTTTATTGTTGTAGCCATAAGATCATTTCAATGGTTATACATGTGTGTGTGTGTGTGTGTGTGTGTGTGTGTGTGTGTGTGTATAAATCCACAAATTTCTTTATAAAAAATTTATTGAATATGGTCATTTGTATAACGCTGGCAGGTTTCGTCCAAAACATTCATTCCTGCTTTATTCGGACATGCTAAGGATGACAAATTTATCCCAAACCATCATTCTGACCTTATCTACAAGTCTTATGCGGTACTGTCTCATTTAAGGATCTTATAAATTAATATGGTTCAGTTGGCAAAGTGACAAACAACTACATCTTTAATTCTTTGCAGGGGGACAAAAATATTATATATTTTGATGGTGATCACAACTCTTCTCGGCCCCAATTTTATTATGATTCAGTTTCCATTTTCTTCTACAATGTTCTTCATCCCCCGCAAATTTCTTCTCATTCATGTAAGCTTGAGAAATATTATGATTTAGGGGATTTGAAGATTGGTGCTGGTTTGGATGAGGTGATTTCTGTCTCATATAAGATATTGTGAAAAACCTTGTGGTGTTACCATTGGTCATTGTTTTCGGGATCATTACTGCTAGTATTGTATTAGCTGACTCCCCAATCAGTGTACATATGCTTTTTAGGAATCCCTTTCAATGAACTGTAGCTCAGTTGATACTTTGTAGCCAAAGGGCATTCTACCAAAATCAAAGTGAGAGTTGGGAAGTTAGAGCTTCTGGCATTCATGCATCATTTTTATATCAGTCACCACCACCATCATCATCATGATCACAACTAAAATTCAAGCATTATAGTTCGAGATGTTCTGATGTTTCAATGTCAAGAAGCAAAAAGACACATGCACAATCACCATCCTCATCATCATTTGGTCATTAGTGCTGAGATGTACTGAAAATTTTAATATCCACTCAGTGGCTGGCTTCACGATTATAATTCGATCGCATCCTGTGTTTTAAGTCAGGTGCTGCATAATAATGTTTCACAATGATTGGTTATCAGCATTTTGTTACAGCACATGCCATTAAGCCATTTTCATTGGCTATGCCTCATAACCACTATATGGGCTTGGGCAATAGATGTTGTCCACCTTTGTGCTCCACTGCCATAAGAATGGTGCATAATTTCCTCCACTAAAATGAATATGTGCCCCCACCCCTTGATTTTTAGGGCTTGTTATATGAGATAATCACTGGCGTTCATTCTGCGGGTACTGATGTTGCAAGTTCATCTTCTGCTCCTCCTGCCATTTCAACTACAAAATGTGTGGGCGAACTTCTTTCTGAAATTGCACCAGTGACTACTGTAGTTGTATGTATCTTTTTTTAGGTTTTGTTACCTTTTGTCTCCATATTATCCATTATGTTGAATCATTGTGCAACGTACATGTTATTGATAATGCAGGATTCTGTGCATGAGGAAGCTGACATACTTAGTAGTCATGAACCATCACATCTAGAGGTGATCTAAACTTGTAGGACCCTTTAAATTTTTCAATTAGGTTTTTGCTTTCTCTTTTCAATTAAGGTCAGGCTTCGCTGTAGAAAACCATGGATTAGCAATGGTTATTAGTTAGCTTGATAAGGCAGAAAAGATAGTACTGTGTGCTGGTTTAATTTGTTCCAAAGGGGCTGGGCATTTTAGACCCAAAAAACAGACTTGAACCAAACTGACCAGTCTGGTTTAGTTTGGTTTTTCTGTTTAATTTTTGAATTTTGTGGTAAAACCGAACCGGTCAGGAAAGGTTTGGCTTTAGTTTTTGCATTTTAATGTTCTGTTATAATCGAATCAGCCTCCATCTTATAAAATCATCGATTTTTTTTCCTCCAAAACTTTAACTAAGCTGCATATCCTTTCTACATCTATCTCTCTCTCTCTCTCTCTCTCTCTCTCTCTCAAACCTTGATCCCAACTTAGGCATGTGCCTCCACTCTCAAATCTTGATCTTGACTCAAATGTGCTCCATCATCATCGTATCCACCACAATATAAGGATCTCTTGCTCGATCAGTGCATGATCTCATCTTCCCCATAGCCAGCAGCAGATGGACCAAAATTGACTGATGATGCCAAACCGTTTTTCGGTAGACCAAAACTGGATGGTGGATGCTTACGACGGTTCAGTCTTGGTTCAGGAATTTTGTTTACTGACTTGGTCGGTTCAGTGGGCGGTTTGGGTGCAAAAACCGTACCAACCCAACCCAAACCATGCCCAGCCCTTAGAAAGACTGTTTGTTTATCACAAAGTGATGTAAATGGTGGGATATTGTATTGTTGCAATGTTTTTTAAGTCAATTTGAGCTTTTACTTTTCCCCTCTAATCTTCTGTGTATTATTTACTGAGAAATCATACTCCGCCTATTTGACAAGGTGCTGTAGGGATTGATCATGCAATGGAAATATGACCTTGTGAGAAGGCAATGAGACTTTTCTGTTTGACAGATTTGTATTCTGAAATATTGCAGTTATGGTTTTACAGGACCAGCCTAATGATCAGAATGAAGAATGTTGTTCATATACAAGCTCAAATAGAGAGAGTTGGGGCAGATGCTCTTCATTAGGAGGCAGTGATGAAGAATCTTCTGCTGATTGCACAGCTGCTGACAGCAGGCATCAGGTCTCTCTCTCTCTCTCTCTCTCTCTCTCTCTCTCTCTCTCTCTCTCTCTCTCTCTCCTCTCTCTCTCTCTCTCTCTCTCTCTCCACATTGCATATTCCTGTAGAGACTTATTTTCTTCTGACACCACTTAAAGTTCTGTTTAAATGTTATGCTTTCATAGGACTTATCAGCGTCAATTCAGGTGGTAATCTTTTTGGTTTTTGTTTGGATTGTTGAATAATTGATGGAAGTATTCAAATATATCATGTTGTAGACTCATCTAGTCCTGGATGTTGGCTCCTATGGGTTTGGTTTACCAAGAATGAGAAATAATCTATCAGAATGTTTTGGGTGCATAGGTATACTATGCTTGTACATTGATCCAAGTACACAGCCATCATTCGGTGACATATTACGTGAATAAAGAAAAAAGAAAGTGGGTAGTGGGGCAGTCATATGAGATCATGCTCGTCTAGATCTTCAAAAGCTGCCTTTCATATAAATCCTGGGCATACTCAAGGTGCAAGGCCTTGCTGTACATCAACTGCTAAGAATGTTTTCTTAACGAACATTTTTGTTTTGTTATTCCATTTAATGATTGGAAATCTAATGACACATAAACAGAACATTGCACATGCTGTTTGTGGGAATCATCAAAGGAAGATAGATTCATACTGCATAGAGGGATTTAAAAACATATTTCCAAGTTTGCATTTCTTGATTTAAGTTATCTTCTTTATTGTAGAAGACTCTTAAGGTGCTCACGATGCCTCTTCGATGCATGCAACAAAAATCATCAGAGCTAAAAAAGGAGGAAAAGAAAAAGAAGAAAGTTCCCATTGTTCCAAAGAAGCCCAAAAGTGAGAAATTTGAAAAGTTAGAGGCCCTTAGCAAACGGCTGCGTCTTTGCATCCTTAAGCGAGTAAACCATTGTAGACATCCCACTTCATGACTGCTGTACTATAAAAAAAAGTGTTTGTAGCTATAGTTGTTTCCATCTTCAAGTTCTACTTTTTGTTGATGTATACCCCAACCTTGTCATCATTTTTTCTTTTTCTTGTTATAAATCATTAGTCCTGTTCTATTTTCTGTGTCTCGCATGAGGTTTCATGAAGATCTAACTTGTCGATGATGCCCTCTGTCTTCCCACTCATTTGTGATACATTGATAAGTAAAAATTTCAGACAGCTTGGTAAATTTGTGGGTCAACCGACATGAATTTCAAAAGTTGGCTTTATTTCTTTATAGAAGATAGGGGTTGATAAATTTCCTAGTTATTTGGTAAATCTGACAGAGAAATCACTCGCATAGGAACTTAACATCTTATAATCCGTAATGTAAAGTTAAATAGGGTTAATGTAAGATTATTAGTTCGGGTAGGTTCCATATTTCTCTGCATAGTTTCCCTTTTCTGTACTCTGGGAGCCATGACCCATGCAGCTCTTGCCCCAACCCCAACCAAATTTACTTGGCGAATGCCAACATCTGGCAAAACAGTGGGGCGGACCCAACCCGTGTACTCAGTACATCAGATTGATGCCACTCTTGGATTGTAAGTTTATTATATATTTAGATCTGGTTGCCATATTTGAATGTACCTGACTTGAGCTAAATGGACTGACGATGCTTACTAAAACAGGGAATGATCAAAAGTTTCTAAAGAATATCTGGCCACAAACAAGCTCTACGGTAATTATATTGCAGAGGAGTACTAATTCCAACCATTGTTCACAACAATTCTCTCAATTTAAATAAGGCACGGTTCATAGACGTGTTTGAAGCTGGAACCTACCTAATGCAGCACACATGTAATTTGCAACATTCTTTCACCTGGTTACAGACGTACCTCCCATAAAACTCATCAAGGCAAAATGAAACTCCTTCAGGGCATGCTGCTCAGAACACTAAACTACATGTCACTGCCCACAACTTTTTCCAATATTTTTTCATTCCTGAATGAAATCCCGGATGAGGGATCAAACTGCTCCCTAGGCAGGAAAGTCGTGTGTGCTTGCTGATATGAAGAGTTTAAGCTCGACTCTAGTATCTGGTGTGTAAGCACCACTTCTGGATCAGTGAATGCTTCGCCCATGATAACTCGCCGCTTCTTCATCGACACCTCTGCTTTTGGACTCTCGGCTGGAGAATCAACATGACAAGCAGAATCTGGAGTCAAGGGTTCATGACGAGATGAGAAAGATTCATCAATGGAAAGGCTCTTGGCTGGTGTACATTCCTTGGCAGCCTTGTCTTCGAGGGGGCACTCAGAGGTTGGGGCAGGGGTTGCCGGGTCAGTCTTGTTATCAGATTCTGGGCAATTGTCATCTGACAAACGAGCTAAGTGCCCAGAGCCAGGTGCTTCTGAATGAACTCCACTAAGTCGTTGTTGCTCTTCTATAATTTTCTTCAAGTATTTACCTTGCGCTTCAATCCGTAACTGCAGCTGTCTCTGTACCTGCCGTGCATTCACGAGTTCAGCTTATCAAAAGTCATGCAGGCCCCAACAAACAAGTCTTCCCCCCTTCCCCTTCCCCCTCTATATGCAGGAATATTTCTTGAAGCACGGCACTGGGGGGGAAATGGTTGTAACTGTTCTCTAATTATTTTCCTATCCAGTTGCTTGGTCATTTTCAGAGGACATCTTGCTAAGGGTTTCTGACACTATCAACATCATTTTTTAGGGTCTACATTGCTTTAAAATAGGTGAACCATGCATAACCAGTAAAAGCTAACTTGAACTATATGAGTGGCAACCATGACTCCTGAAGATACTTGAAGTGACATGAGCCTTTGTAGAAAGGGAAAGATTAACGACTTGCAAAATCTCGTCCTTTTTTTTTTTTGGTCTCCCTTCAAATTCTTCATTTTATGGATATTTATATTATCTCAGGTGGATAACAAATATTAAGTTGAAAAACGTAAAACCTAGAGACAATATATTAAATTCTGTGAAGAAAACATACCTCTAATTGCTCGTGTAGTCGCTTCTGCACCTCCATCTGCAGCTTGAGTGCTTCTGTAATTTGCATTCCACTGCAAACAGAATCAGCTTTTTGAGATTATCAGACAAAGGGAAACAAATGGAAATAAATTAATCCAAGAAACACAAAAGCCTCTGAATTGTTAGCCACATGCTGTATGTGCTCTTATAAGTTGTGAGCTGAATATGAATTTTCAACTTTAAACTTTGACTACAGGGTTCCAATTCACATGGCCCATATAACAGAAAGAAATACTGAGTATAGTAAGTAGCTCTACTTACGATGAACCATCCAAATTGGAAAGCACATCCCCAGGTTCTTTCTTGTCAGCTTTTTTTCCTTGCATTAACATTTGAAGAGAATCAAGACACAATAAGGAAGGGTCAAACAATAATTCATCTTTGATATTCCTTTATCACTATAGAGAACCTGCCTAATGCAGAATTACAAATACATGAATGATTAACATAAAAGAAATCAGGTTCACCTACCATCAGATGAGGAGTCGGGTAGGTATTTTGCAAGTCGATATTTCTGAGTGCATCACACAAGTGGCATTAGTGGAAACACCAGTGAGATAGCCATATATCCTCACCCATTCTCACAACTGACTGAAGTAAAAGGAAAAAAACAATACAGAAAACTGGAAAAGTTGAGCATTGGACAGAATGGTTTTTTACATACCTGTAAATGGCTTTTTACATGGTATATGGTTAAACCTTGTACACCCATCACTCTCAAAACACCTTTTGGTGTCGCACCTAGAAAAAATTAAGAACAAATGATTTAAAACATTACATGGTAAATAAACAATATCATACGTAGAAATGGACAGATATTTCCACTGAAAATCATTCCCTCGCATGAAGACATGATGCATCTAAAATATATCTTCTGTCATGCAATATATCATTTTCTGATCTCAATCAAGTTCTCAAACATATCACATACACCACATATAAGATCAAGTATGAATTAAACTTGAGACCATTTTTTATGCAAAGAATCATATATAAAATATGATATATCTAGAAGCTCATTATGGATTCACGTGTTGAAATACACTGAAGACTTGCGAGCTGTAAAGCATTATTAACAAACCAGAAACTGCTTTTTTTCACCTACGCTTCCCTCACTTAAATTAAATGGACAAACAACCGGAGGTTTTCTAAGCGAAACACAATAGGAGATTGCTCACTCGAACAGGACAAAGAATTCTATAATATATACAAGTGTATTGTATCAAAACTTGTGAATTCCATCTAAGCTGATGAAGATATGGAAACACACATGTATAGTCAAGTCAAGATTTCATCCACTTGAGTACAAAAAAAAGTGTCAAGATTTCATTTACAAATATCACCTTCCACTGATTTATTAGATAATTGCTGCACATTAGCAGATAAATGCCACAACCAACAACAGAAGCAAATTAGAAAGAAGTTAAGGTCACTCACGATCTGGCCCGCCAAGTTGTGCCACAGCATCGACAAAGCGTTCATGAAGCTCGTGTGTCCAACGCAGTCGCTGTTTTGAGGCAAGGTTAGGATTATTGAGACTGTTTCCTCCGTTGATGGGGTCCATTGTGTTGATGCCACTGTCTAAATGCTGACCATGAACTACTGAGTTGTTGCGGCTAGTAACATCCTTTGGTTGATACAATTTTCATTTATCTATAAACAGAAGAACCAGAAAGCCGTAATGCATAATGCACTATAGCATAAAAGAAACATAACCTCATGACTCATACCAACTACAACCTTATCTAACACATGCCTAATAAAGGAATCACTATTTACCTAAGTAAGGTAGACATTCCACGTGAATTCTTTCTTCCTTTGGGTCAAAAGATAAATAAGAAATATACAGTTAAACTTGAATATCGGCGGTAAAATCAGAACCAATCAGATTGTTGTAGAGCTATCCATCTCTGATGACTAAAACACTTCATCACAAGTATTATCTTTTGAAAGAGCGCAAGTTAAAAGAGTTGAAAAATGAAAAAGGCATGGATGTGCTTACCCAAAGCAGGAGAGCTGCTAATGTGCTGATGAACTGATTAACCCCTTAATAGATATGCTGGGAAAAGGTTGAAGCTACGGCAGTTAGCGATTTATACGCATGAAGAAAAATGTTTTCATGAATCTACGATCCCCGAAAAAAATGGTTATCGTTTTTCTTTTTCAATTGATGAAGCAATAATTGGCAAAGGCTCTGCTTCAATCCCATTTCAAGACAGTGGGCAGTAAATTAGGGTTTCATAAAGAAGTGAGCTATCTTAGCGCAAGATCATATTACTATGAATTTAGAAAGAAGAAGTATGTCAAAAAGTATGCTATTTGCCAAGGACAAAGAAGAATAACAGAGTTTAGATAAGCAAAGAAAAATGGGGAAGAGACATACCCTACTCAGATGACAGATCTACTCTCCCTCATATCCCACCCGCCCTCCAATTTCGAAACTCTGATCTCCGTGTTTGTTAATTAATAGTAATAACAATAAGAATTCAGAGAGGAGGTCTGAATTTAGGAGAAAATGGCTCTCTCTGTTACTCAGATAGATAGATAGTCTTAAGAGAGAGAGAGAGAGATAGAGAGAGAGATTCCCGACGTACAAGTGGTAGCACCGAGTATTTTAAAAACAAAACAAAAAAAAGGGGAGAGACTTGAGACCACCACCCACCCTCGGGGGAAGAACCGAAGAACGAAACAAAGTAAGAAAATCAACCCTTTCTATTTGTTAAGAAGATAAATAGGAGGAAAATGGTTAGCTGCAAAATAGACGTTTGAAATTGAATTATGAAAATACTGCTGACTCTTTGTAAAGTTTACTTCACATTTTATTTCGAGATTTATTTTTCAAGTCTTTATTTTAGGATTATTCTCTAAGAAATCAGCTAATTCAGTAACTAATAAACTATTTGATCAAATGGTGATTATTTTAATCTCAATTAGAAACATAATGTTTATCTATTTATTTAATATTGTTTTCATTTGGCTGGTTTTATGGACTAATGATCCTTATACATTGAGTGCTCAAATTGTTAAACTACAAAATGAAATTCGCGCACAACGGTTCTTCAAATAATGTTATTTAAAAGATTTTTTAATTGAAACTCACTTGATAAAATGTGAATAGATAAATACAATAAAAGTATGACATTGATCAAATGATATGCCATTGATTTGAAAGGAAAAAAAACTATATTGGGATTAAACCTAATTTGAATATGAATCATTGAATTTTGATTAAAAGTGATTAATTTTATAAGAATACTAAAGGCTAACTAACGTCCCAAAAAAAGACTTGGTTACATTGGGAAGATAGAAATTCGGACGTTTTGATCCTGGGTGTCAAGCATGAGGAAGAAAAGGGTCACAACTAACGTAGTAACCCCTGCATTGACAAAGTTCCAATTTTTTAACTTTTGAACATACTGAACTTTTATTTAATTACAAGCAATAAAGTATCGTGTTATGGATTTGTAGATTATAGTTTTCAATAGTGAACCTCATTTATTTGCATGACTAAATTATGGTAATTCGTGATCTACCTCATTCAATGCAGGCATGCAGCCTGCCTAGTTTTCCTTTTTCTCCTTTCTTATGTTAGGCTTTGTCCTCTCTTTTTTTTTTTAGTGCAAAATAGTAAAATGAAGTTGTATCAAAATATTGCGATCACAAAATAAATAGAGATATTTAGTGATATATCTATTCTTAGCACTAATATTATAGATAAACCCTACATCATTGAATTTCTATAAACAAATAAAAAAAATCCAAAAATTGACAGCTTGCCTTATTGAATTTAATATTAATTATTAAATTACTTTGATGCCCTATTGAATGTTTTGGGTATTTTTATGAGATTTTGGAATTTGGCTTGTTTTAAGAAATTGATAGCTGTTTTGTAATTTATTAGAAGTTAAAAGCCTCTTTTGTTATGTTGTAAATGAGCTTTGGGTGTGTTTCTAAAGTCCATTTCATATAGGGTATTTTTATAATTTGGGCCTCTATATTAGGTATAATAATGAATCTCCTAAATAAATAACATTACTGATACATAACCGGCCTCGAGTAGTTTATTTTATTATTTTATCGACAAAAAAAAAAAAAAAAAAAAAACCCCGCCTTGACGGAATCTGCTTCATAATATTCCGTCCCTTGTCCAAACAACAATTATTCCGGCAATTTTGTCATATTTGTTTGCCTCATTTTGAGAGCTACGCGTGTATTTGGAGTTTTCTCTTCTTATGTTGTTATTACAAAAATCAAATGATACCCACTTGGCACTTGCCCACCTTATCAGTTTGGTTGTTCTAACTTGTATTCTATCATTTGATTATCAATTTTTTTCTATCATAGTATACGTTACGAGGTGTGCTCAACCGGGATGGGATTCGTTGTACTCATTTTTCATGTCCCTCTATGTCCTTTGTATAATTTTTTGACATGTATCCAACAACTTAACCCTAACATAACACTGTTAACTAATAAATTATAAAAATAAAAACTAAACATTAAAAGAATAAATATAACCAAACAGTCACCAGTTTGAGCGCCCACCACTTCACCCTTCACAACCCCTTGTCCTCCTCGCTGCAGACGAGCCCTCTCCCCTTAGTCTCTCAATCTCCTATCTATGGCAACCTCACAGGTCTCTCAAACAAAAACAACCTAGCAGCAGCTAATCTCAACAGCCAACCCAACTCCTGACAACCACCCATATCCATCTAACTGACGGCATTTGCCCATCCTCCTCATCGCTAGCCAACCTTATCCCCTTTGCACCCAACCCTTCCACCTTCTCTCTAGTCTGAAAAATTCACCACTTTTTCCTTTGATATTTTGAGTGGAATTGGAGAAATTGGATTTGATGACATAATTTTCACCGTTGATCTCAAGAAAAAGGAGGTATTATATAATTATGTATGAGAGATCAGAACTTTCTAAACTCTTAAACCGGAATTCATGGCCACGTGAAGGAGGGATGCCAGATACCACTTTTCTTCAAAGAGTGATGGCTCTGTGAAGGTTCCAAATGGGGAAGATCAACCCACAAATTGCTTTCATAAGATTGCAATAACCTGACATTTTCCCCAAGCCGATGTGAGACCTGTGAGGTTTCCATAGATAGGAGATTGAGAGAGACTAAGGGGAGAGGGCTCGTCTGCCGTGAGGAGGACAAGGGGTTGTGGCGGGTGAGGTGGTGGGCGCTCAAACTGGTGGTTGTTTGGTTATATTTATTCTTTTAATGTTTAGTTTTTATTTTTCTAATTTATTAGTTAACAGTGTTATGTTAGGGTTAAGTTGTTGGACACATGTCAAAAAATTATACAAAGAACACGAAGGGACATGGAAAATAAGGACAGCGGATCCCACAACCTATCCTAAAACGGAAACAATAAGAAAATAACCACGTCACCAAGAAAGCTAAGAACTCCACTAAGTCCTCCAGTCCAGGGTCGATTACTACCATAGATGAGACGACGATTCCATTCGGCTTATACAAATACTATTTCGATCATCAAATGGAGCAAACAACATTGACATTCAACACCAAATCAATTCACAGTGGGTAAAAAAATTATGAACATCATATTTGTAATCATCGTTTAGTATCTTGCACTGCATCCAAAACGAATATTTTGTAAACGAATGAACCCAAAATGAATTGTGAATAGTGATGGGATGTAAACGAATCACCCTTTCAAATATGTTCTAGCATTCAATAATAAAATATATATATGCTCTTCTAACAAGGGATTTGTAACTCAAGTGTAAGTGACAAACCCCTCTCCTTGTAGTTTAGACTATTACTTGTACTCCATTACAAAAAATAAAAAACAAAGCAATGTGGTAAGCCAAGCTGAGAGGCATATAGCAACCGACGCTCTTGGTCTAGTGGTAAAGATCTCATGCATTGAAAAGTTGACTAGAAGCACTCTCATCTCAAGACTGCATGACAAGTCTACAATTTCAGAGTCTGCATTAAGTCAAAAATTTAACCCAAGCAGCTTTGGACACACGATTTGTTCTGATATTTAAGCCACTAGTATATTGAATTTACAGTTTGGGAGTTGAGACAACTAGTTTCCACTTTCAATTCCTGCCACCTAAATGGACAAGAGAAGATTGAAACTCTACATTTAAATATAGTATGCACTGAGTGAACAACAGGATCTCACTCTGGTCATGTTCAATTTCAGCCCTACATACCATACCTAGCAATACCATGAGGATTGACTGCGGCTACATTAATCTCTTGGGTTCTCACCTTGGCTTCACCCCAAATTAAAGATGCAGCTGCGGAGTCCAAGCTCAACATTCTTTTTTTCCCGCCACCAGGAGATCCTTCCAAGGTCAGTCCTCCAGGACTCTCATGTGATGTGAGGCAGCTTTCAGTGGAGCAATCAGCCCTTTGGGTATGGATACTAGTCGGCACTTCTTCTTCTGGACCATGAACTGCAGCCACATCTGTGGATTGTAATGAGTAGAAGCCAAGTGGGTCAAGGGAGGGACCTTTTGTGTTCTTATTCCCCAATCCATGACACTTATGACTGTCTGTATCAGTAACTGAACCTCCAATAAATTGATCAGCAAGCATCTTACAAGCTCTCTCAAGCATTGCCATATATCTTCGCTCTGCATCCTGGCGAATCTGCAAGTGCTTCTCGGCCTACATAATAATGGTAAGAAGATTAAGTAGCTTGTGTGTGGATCCAGACACTGAGTCCAGAAGTTCTTTACTTCCTAGTAGATGATAATTTTAGCATTTTGAACTATCATCAATTATATTCTGAGCGCAAAGTCACAAGCTAGGCAAATAAAAGGTAAGAAAGGGCTCAAAATTGCATTCCAGACACGTACCAATAACTTTACTGTTCACAAAGATACTCCAGAAAAGGGGCAAGACGCGCGCGCACACACACACACACACACATCCCACCTACAGAGTAGGGAAATTTACCTCAACTTGCACATGTAATTTACTTTGCACTTCCATCTGTGCTCTTAATGCCTCTTTGACTTCATAACCCCTAAAGATGCCATTTTAACCAAACGTTTAATGTAAAATGACCTATTAAGCATCAAAAGGTTTCAAAAAAGAAAAGGGATCAAAACTCTTACTCATTTAAATCAGAAGTTGGCAAATTTGGCGAAGAATTGCCAGTACCAGGGCTTTCTAGAAGGTATGAAGCTGACATTCCCCACAGTGATTGGCAAAAGAAGTCAGACACAAAATTAAAGATTCCACTCACATAATATGCCTTCTAGATGGCTTCAAAATAGATATATGACAATAAACAAGTAGCCAAATTTATTTGAGAAGGAAATCCCTTCTTTTTTGGAGGTATCAAGGGAGGAGAAGAGAGAGTGAGCACTTATTGTTAAAAGTACAAAGAAAGTGTTGTCCTGCATCCTTTCAATATAAACTTTTGGAAACACAAGCAAACCAACAAATTTAGCATGGTCTCGTGAGTTTGAACATTGCTACTGTAACCTCCCAAATTTTATTGAATTCTATGTGTTGTACTAGGAGGAGGCTCACGCATAAGGGGAGTGTCAGGGCATAAAAGAACACATCTTAAGATGCTGACAACAATGCTAGCTTGACATACATTGTTCACTTAATATTCCTTAACAGCTTTAAGTTTTTGGAGTCCAATGACTGTCTAACATGACATTCAAACTTTGGTTCCTAAAGAACCTGCATTCGAAATCAGTCTCTGCTCTTTGTCGACATCTGCCCACTTCTTCACATGCAAGATGGAACTCCACATGAGGGAGTGTGTTAGCTTGATATACATTGTTGGCTCATTCATTAACTTTTAGGATCCAATGGCTGTATTCTATACTCTAAAACCTATTCCATTCCGAACAAAACCACCTAATATGAAAGGGCACAAAGAGAGACTTATGACAAAACCTACCATCCTTGGATACATCGCCCATTTCCTTCCCTGATTGCTTACCTAGTCTGTATTTCTGTAATGAAGTAAGAAACAATAAGAGTTTAAACTTTGGTAACAAACACCATGATATAATTCAATGAAAAAAAAAAAAAAAAAAAAAAAAACCTGCAGATGACTCTTCAAATGAAAAAGGGTCAGCCCCTTCACATTCATTGTCCGCATAATAGCCTTTGGCGTAGCTTCTGCAAATAAAATACAAGCTCTCATGAGAATCCAAAACAGCTTGAAGATTCAAGGACACGAGATATTCGCAAAATCTTAGAAAGCAGTATTGATACGGTGGTAGGCAGACAAACAAGTGGAAGCAACTAGTAAGTAGTATAGTGAATGTCCAAGTTGGTTCATGTAATGAGCTCCATCTATCTGACTCATAAACAATATGCTAAGGTCAAGTTTAAGCTAAGTTCCCAAGCAAGAAACCCTACCTATCAAATACAAAACAAATAGATTTAGGCAAAGGGGATATTGAAAAAGGAGAATGAAGGAAAAAAGCAACAGACTAGATGAACCGCCAAGCTGAGTGACGGCATCGACAAATCGTTCATGAAGGTCAGCAGTCCAGCGAAGACGGGGTTTGGGATCGGAAGTTAAAACGAGGCAAGGGTCTCCTCTGTGACCTTGCATATCTTCCTGACCAGCAATTCCTTCGTGGGGAGCCTGCATCAGTCTCGGAAACATCTCTCTCTCTCTCTCTCTCTCTCTCTCTCTCTCTCTCTCTCTCTCTCTCTGTGCAATCGTCAAATCCCAATCTCCACACAGCGCCAGCGCCAGAGCCCGTAAAGATTTGTAGCCTTTTTTATTTACTTTACTTTTCCCATGGCTGACTCCTGCCTGTGTCTGCCCTGGGTGGGTGTTGGGTATTTAATTTAAATTTAATTTATTTGGCCTATTGGATATTTCGTAGACGGTGAAAAGATAAAAGGGAAGGGCAGAGCAGAGCAGAAGTAAAAACACCCCTTGTCCTATCTATTCTATTTTTTTCCTTTTCTTATTTTTAAAATTTTAAAGATAAATTTACTCGTTTGCAAAATAATTCCTAAGTACTTTTCTTCATTCCTGGCATATGTAAAGTATAGCTTCTGAAGTATCATTAATGTCTCTTTTTTTATTCTCTGTAACTTTGGTTTTCAGTATATGGCGTATGCATCTGGACATTGATTCTTTGTTCTCTTTTTTTTTTTTGTGGGCGGTTGAGTATATATTGATTCATCCATTCATGAATGAAAGAGGAAACAATTGATGTATAGTTTAACCAATTGAATGAAGTTTAACAGATGGTCATTCTAAATTCTAATCTAGGGCTGGTTTCTTTTAGGTGTATTTCCCTCAGGTGGTCATTTGGAAACTAAAAGTGATGGAGGGAACATCATTTTATCGCAAAGGTACAAATTGCATTGGATTATTTCTATTTATTATGATGGAAGTGGAATTCATGGATGAAAGAAATAATGATACATTAATAAAAGTCAAGCATATCCTAGCATAATAAAGGATTCGAACCTACAACATATTAAGGTAATGATTGACTTAATCCAATATTAAGAGTCGTTTAGATTTAAAATGAAAGTAGTTATTAACAATTTTTTATTGTTAACTTCCTATTTTTACTAGAAATTTATTAAACTAAATTTCATTTCAAACCTTGTCAACAAAGATAACTTATATTTACAACCAAAAAAAAAAAAAAAAAAAGATAACTTATATTTCTCTTGCCTATTTTAATTGGATTTATATTTAGACAAATTCAAATTCTATCACTATCTTTGATAAATTGGTGTGATTGTTTGTACAATCGTGATAATGAATTGCATAATATATTCGAATATTTTAAAAATATAGCCGCGTCGCTATATTGTTAAAATGTATTACTGTTTGTTTTTCAATCGTTACTTGTCCATAAATGGTAACTGTATCTAGGGATGGCAAAAATCCCCTCAGGGACGGGTCCCTGTGAAGGAAACTTGCATATAATGCTTAGGAAATGAACTTTAGCCATAACCTATACAACAGAAACATTCTAAATGGCGGATTCATTTTGTTTATACTAGTTGAGCTAAACCTTTTTCATTTTAAACCAAGTATCTTAGCCTAGTCTCTTTGAACACAAATAGAAAAAGGAAAAAGGAAATAAATCTTTACCCTTAATAATCTTTTCTTGATTTCTTAATAATGAACACCTTTATTGGAAATGCCTTTTGTTTCTCTTCATTTTGACTCCTTCACCTTAAGTCTCCAAGATTGGAGTCATCTACCTCACCACACCAAATGTTCCTAGAGATGAAGAGAAGGCAATCAAGAAGTATGGATGCTAGTACTTCTTGATTAGACCAATTTTTGATTTTTGGAAGATGAGATACAAAGATGATCACTCATCAACCAAAGTAGGAAACCGAAAAATCCTAGCAAGGTTTTCTCCAACACTTAGCTTATTGGGTGGGTATTGGGGCTCCATTTGGTCCATAGGTCATGTCATCTTATACCACTTATCCCTTGAGCCTAATAGCCTTTTGAGCTATTTGTTCATTTCCTTTTAAATCATATTTAAAAGCCCAATTTAATATTTCTGTATGTCAATATTAATTCAATAATTAATTTTTTTAATTATAATTTAACTATTAAATTATAATTATAGTTTTACTTAATTGACTCGGTCGAACTATTTGACTTTGGTCAATTGCTCCGGTCAACATGTTGACTTTTGACCGTTGACTTTGACATTTGATTATCAACCATTGACTTGTTTCTCCTCATTTCATTTCTCATCATTTGTACATTTAATTACATTCTTTTGGTGTGTAGATCCGTAGGTTCCCTTTAGCAAGGTAGTGAGTTGACTCAATTCTTCAAAGATGATATACGAATTAAATTCCACAATTTAATTCTTCCTATTAATAAAGTTTAATTGAAACCTTTTAGGACATCCACAAACCATGGTTGTCGCCAAACAGCAAGTCACGGTTATTCGAGCTAAATGAGGCGTTGTGAAAGAATCTATTCAAATTGGAATAACCGTGCAATTGAATCCATCTCTTATGTCTATACTTCTTATTCACATTATTAGATCATGGAATCCGATTGTTAATATCCTAATGTGAATCATTTCTTTTATATGATTATCCTGGTAAGATTTGAAGACTTCTTTTTTCAAGTCTTATCCACTACTCTGCGCAGAGATTTAACCAATCATATCTTGGAGTATTCTCTCTCCTTTACTGAGAGTAGAGATTCTTTGTTGTACATTCATTTGCTTCCATGACTCTATTGAGAATCATGAGGAGCTCATTTAAGCTATGCCTAATTCAGCATGACCGTATAGTGCCCTCAAAGATTAACAATATAGCCAAAAAACGTTTATGATGCCTCAGGTCTAAGGATTAGTTTGCACCATTGCAATTTATGAGTTCTAGCTTGACATGTGAGTAAAAACTTTCATACTATAACTCATGTGTTGGATCGCGTTCAGTGTACTTGTTCTTCTACAAGCACCTATACACATATCGATGTGTCTCCACACTTAATGACTTGAGACCTTGCTGTTCCCTACATATAGAGACGATACCGTGTATACTGGTCTTTGCGGAATATTGACGCCCAATCAATATTCCCATGACCAGAAACATATTCAGGATTTAGGGATGATGAGAAGTCTCCATGTATGTAATCTTATTACATAGCTCTCATATCCACTTGTGTATTCCTTGGACTATGGTTGTTCTACATATTGAAAGATAATATAGGATGATTTAATGTATAAAACAACATTTCTTGCCCTTTGATAACATAATATGTCTTTTATAAAAAAATGTCCTTAACTCTAACTATTACATAATTAGTTGGCTTTAAGGGCATATTTCTAACACCCCTATTCTAACAGGGAGAGATTTCGAGACCAAACGGGTATCGGATACGGGGATCCCGGAACTTGAAAAATCCCTGACGGGTATGGGGAATGGATGATATTGGCGTCCCCATCCCCGAACCCGACCTGAAAATATATATGTTTATATTTAAATAAATAAATAAATATTTATAATATTTATGTTTAACCCTAAGTTAACCTCCCTCTCCTAATTCTTCATAATCTTCTCTGGAATTTCATATTGATGTGATTTTGAATAGTTGAGTTGAATTTTATAGTTAATTTCGATGTGTTGAATTATAATTTAATATGAAACTTAATATTAAAATGTATGATAAATATTTTTTATGCAAAAAAAAATTGAGGATTCGGGACAGGTTTAGGGGATAGTCCCTCGACGAGAACAGGGACGGGAATTCCCCGAAACCTATTAAACAAGGATGCTTTCCTATGTTTGGTAAGTCTAGGCATAGGAAATAGTTGCCTGGCTCATGGGAAAGTAGGGGAAAAAGTGTAGCCATCCTCCTAATTTGGGTTTTGTTTTCTCTCCTCATGGGAGAGTTTGGGAAAATAAGACAATATTAAATAAATATTTTTCATGACCATTTTTTCCCCATGAACAATTTAGAATTACAATATATAATTAAATGCATTCTTTTTTTATTTGATTTAATATGGGAATAATTAAAAATTTATACAAATTTTATTTTTCATTCCTAGTTAAAACAAACATGGGAAAGGAAATAAAGTGATATCTCTCGGTTACTTTCTCAGCATTACCAAACGTGGGAAATGAATCTTCCATTTTCCATCCCTTGAGAAATGATATGGGAAATGATTTCCTCTCAAATTCGTTTCGTGAACCAAACGGGGCCTAACTGTAACAACTCGGTCCTAAATTATAGTTAAACATTAAATTGTTCAAGAAAAAGACAATATTATCCCGGAAATATATAAATGATTTAAGAGTTGACTTTTGTTCGGGGAAGATTTTAGCGAAACTGTAATATCCGGGTCTAAAAGAGTAACAAAATAATTAAAATAAGAGGAAATAAATTTAAAATTGAAATGAACAATAAAATGAAATGATTTGAATTAATTAAGGTTTTTGAAGATTAAAATATTATTTAATATAAAAAGGGGCAAAAAGGTCATTTTAAGTTCGAAAAGGAATATGGAAATTTTAATTAGACCGTTGCATAGAGCACGTCGAGGTGAGTTCTTAGACACATAGTGGGCTCGAATCGGGGTTGTAATGAGGATATGGCGATAAAAAATGTCTCAGTGGCATAACCGTAAATAACTCAATGTTAGTTTTAGAAAAATCAGTCATCTCCTTCTCTCTACGCAAGCACACGCTCAGCTATCTCTCTCTCTCTCTCTTCCCGACTCTGATTCCCTCTCTCTTCGATTCTCTCAGCTCCGGCCACGGCAAAGGCTGGCACAGATTCTGTTCGCTTCGTCTCGACGCCATGATCACGACCCACCCCTTTTCCTGATCGGAGAGCTCAGGATTTGCTGGTGGTTTTGACTGGTTCGAGCCGGTTTCTTTCCGCCCTTGTGCTGCTCTGACCGCCGCTCATTTTCGGCAAATAAGGTTTTGGCCGGATTTCAAATTGAAATTTCGGCCGGTTGCCGTCCAAAATAGACCTCCTCACAGTTGAATAAAATGATCCTTGCCTCAAGTAGTAGCTGGGGTATGAAGGGTTTTCCGTCGCCCGAAATTACTCTTCACACCCACGTGCTGCCGGTGCGTGTGGCGAAGCGTGGGCAAGGTGGTGAGGCCACATTTTGTCCTAATGTGATCCTCGTGTTGTCACGAGCGCGTAGGTGTGCTCGGAGTTCAATTTGGATGTTGTTTGATCATCGATCGGATATCGCATATTAGGCATTATCCGGGTTTGATATGTTCGAACAGTTGGATCGACTCCATTTTATTATATGTTGATTTAGGCATTCTTAGAATCGTGTAGGAATTAGTGGATCGTGAATCAGAGCCCTGTATGTTTCGATTTAATGACTTAAAGTTTGCGTTAAACAATAACCGTCCAATCGCGAGGGATCTGGCCATCCGATCGCGAGCGATATGACCATCTGATTCGGACCAAACTTGTCGGACGTGTATCCTAAACCTTGTGGAACCCATAGGAATTTTCGAATCAGAAATAGGAGTTCGTGGGCCCTGCGGGGCCGGTTGATCAAGTTTGGGTAGTTAGATTACTCGGTTCATCGTGAGTCTTCTGAGGTAGTTTTACCCTTCGAGAGGTACTAGAACGACCATGTAAGCGAGTCTTGACCGTTACTTGAGTTGTTCTAATTATGTTGGGATTCTTGAATTTTGTTATTTACAATTGAAGTTATGGAATGGACGAGCTTGGATATCGGATTGGTGGTTTGTGAATGGAAGCCTTGGGCTCGGCTATAATTATTAGTAATTAGGTGGATTTTGTTTTAAACCGTGCATTATTTTCAGTAATTAAATGGATATGCATGAAATATAGTTTGAATGAAAATTTGAGAAATTTAAATATATTTGTATTAGTATTATTTAATTGTGAATTTGGTTTATCTCGAGATTTGAGAGCTTGATTTGCTTTGGCAATGAGTTTATGTTGTGATGTTCAAATTATTTGTGATGAGGTTTGGATGAATTATGGTGAATTGGGTTAATAAATAATGTTGATTATTTTGGAAATTATATAGTTACACTATGTTAAGTACCATCCCTCAAATACTGGATTTCCCACACGTGGCATTGGAAATTTCTAGCGTGTGGAAAAATATGTGATTATTGGATCTCACATGTGGCGTTGGAATATTCCGGTGTGTGAGACATGGTGATTTGTTATGGATTATCACACGTGGCGTTGGAGAATTCCAGAGTGTGATAATGTAGTTTGCGCACATAGAACTTAGTATATTACCCACACGTGGCGTTGGATCTTCCGGCGCGTGGGCTCATTGAAATATTAGTTACCTTGCCACACGTGGCGTTGGATTATCCGGCATGTGGGCATGAATGATTATATTATTAGCTTATCACACGTGATGTTGGATTATCTAGCATGTGATAGAGGATCCGTGTACTTGGGTTACTGTTACTTTACTACTCGTGGCGTTAGACTCTCCGGCGTGTAGTAAAGTAACAGAGAGAGAAAAAATGGATTATTTTACTATGTCGGGGAAAGATTGATGCTTAAAAAGAATTATGTTTGGTGTGTTGTGATTTAAATTAAAGGGGAAAGATAATTCTAGAATATAACTTATTTGTACTACTGAAAATGATTGTATATTATCTGGTTCATGAATATGAATGGAAGAACTACGTGTGGCTTGATCGCTAAATAAAGAAACGTAGGTAGCCTGGGGTCCCACCCAGGTGTAGCCGCGAACTAAAGATAATTCTGAAACTTTAATTTAATCGTTTGGATCTAGTCTCACTTCTTTTGCTCTTTGGATGATTTTGGTTTTGACTTTGTCGATAGTCCTTAAGCTCGTTTGAGAACAAGGCTGGATTAATTGATTTTATTTTGGTTTTACCAAGTAGTCGTGGTTAATAGGTGTTTGTGGTCTTGTTGAGTCCGAAACCCGTTGGGATGGGTGTTTGATCCTAGTCTCAGTCTTTAGAAATTCTTTGTTTTTACCTGTACTATGGTATGATTGTGAGGTCGGAGGCCATCTTTGTAAACAACATGAAATTATCTTATGCATGCTGCTGGCTGGTGATTTTAAATGTGTTTTAACAAGTTGAGAATTTTGAGAAATGTCCATTTTTTTAGTGGAGACTCTGCCGAAATTTCGACAGAAAGTCTCGGTTCTTAGTAAACGGGCTCGACATCGGTATGATGTCGAAAATAAGACGGGGTTAGTCTCGGATTTTGAGAAAATTCGGGGCGGGTCCTGTCACTAACTGTATCAAGTTAAGGAAATAGAAGATCCTTAATGCATTAATTAATGCATACAAATGGGGTTGAAGGCTTGGAGCATGTTTTGAATGAAAACAAGGGAAATGTTGTAGGGACATGGGACCAAAGAGGTGTCTTTCTTGAATTTTTTTATTTATTTATGGAATTGTGATTAAAGAAGAAGAATAGAAAGAGGTTGCTGGGTTTGTTTGGGTTATCTCTTTTAAGTTTTCGCTTGATTTTTGAGTTTTGCTTGAATTAATAATTAAATTGTATTGTAGGAATAATGATTGGTGAAAAGATAGGATTAGGATTTAGTACTCCAAGCCTCAAAGGGGACGCTCCAGTATGGTGGGTGGTGTTTTTTCATATTTACATAATGGGTAAGAAGATAAGGTGAGTGAAGAAATAGGACAAGCCTAGTACTTACTGCCTATTCACCAAGCAACCTCACACTTTTTAGAAATTTGTCCCTTTATGCACTGCAGCACTCTTTATTTTTTCAATTTCTTCTCTAGAAGGCCGCATGAGCCCATTTCCGTGGTTTGTCCTTGTAGTTTCTTTTCTCTTTTTGTTTAGGGTTATTGTTAACTACTATCCATTTGCAGTCCAAACACCAATGACGCCCATCGTGTGTTCACTCGCTCGTCCATTAAATTAAAGTAAAAAGTTTTTTTTTTTTTTTTCTATATACTTTGCTAGTTATCATTTTTGTTTCTCTTGTTTCAATTTTGTCAATTTTATCCTTTTAGTATTCAATTAGGAACAATTCAAGGACACATCTCATTTTCTGTCAAATCACTCTCATTCGAGCCAAATTCCTCCCCATTCACTCAAACATACAATATTTTATGTCCATAAAGAACCATACTAGAAAAATAAAACTCCAAAGAGAAAAAGAACAGGGAATCATTGTGATTTAGATCCAGTAATGCAAGATTTGTTGGAAATTTTATATTATTTAATATTATTTAATTTTTATAGTGAATGAAAAATAAGTGTTGTGTGTCTTAGTATTTGTTTTGCACTTGGTTATCCTTTAAAATGCAGTTATTAATGGATACCGTACAAAAAGTCGTAATGAGAAGCCATGGATACACTCTTGCCCTAGGAGCTACAATGGGGGCATGAATTAAATCCCCCAACGGAGAAGAATTTCTATACTCTCTTTTATCATTTCACGACTATAAATTTTTATCACAGTGCATCTTCTTGCCATAACACCATATGAATTGGGCTATACCAATGACGCATGGCTCCAAAATCTCACAAGAGAATTTTCATGAAAAGGGCCTTCAAATTTTCAGAGGTTAGTATCCAATTTTTATTGGGATGTATGCAACCGTTTCTGACAAAACGATTGAATTAGGGGCACGAATGGGGGCATGAATTTTTGCCCCAAATAGAGAAGAATTTCTACCCCATGCTTTTGGTAGTTTCGTGACCTAGCAGCATCAAGTACGCAGTCATGTTATGTAGTTGAAGAAGTCATAACACTGAATTATGAATTTGGAATTGGGCAAAAAAACCAATTTCTATTGGGGCACGAGCCGAACTGCAAACAGATAAGTTTTCTATTGTCACTTTCAGGATCCACGAATTATAGCATGGAACATGCTTACATCTTTTGTCAATGCATATATTCATGTCTTTCTAAAGTTTATCATAGCCTATATATCTTGTGATGTAGATGAGAATGGGTTGAATTTACAAAGGAACTTTTCTGTAAAAAATTCTCAAGTTTCATAGAGATAATTGGTATTCAAATTTTAACTAGAACATATGCAGTCATATTCTATTTGTGCAAAAGCCATAACTTCGTGCAATGAATCTCTGAATTGGAGGCAGGTGCTAAATCCTACAAAGCCAAGGCTCGCACTTGATTGAACGACACCAGAAAAATCTTGTAGGGGCTGAGAATGGAGTAGAGGCATATATGCTGAAATGTTCTGAGAAGGCAAATACAAAAGTTACAGCTTTCATTCGAAAGTAACAAATGTCGATCAAAGCTATTCAAGAATTCCTGGAAGACATGATACTTGATCAATGAGAGCCAAGAGAACCACGTGTGATGTCTACACTGTACAGAAAGGCAGATTTACCAAGGCCAACGAAGGTGATTGGTGCAATGCCTCTTGGGCCCAAACATTGCTGCCGTCGGAATTCAGCGGGTGCGCGTCTCAGACACGATAACTATGAGCACCACGCTAATCTGCATATGTTGTCAGGTCCAACCTTTTCCTTTGCAGCGAATTGCATGATTTGCAACAAGCAAATAGCGAAGCTATTAGCATTTGAGTGATAAAGAATGATGATATCAATCCTGGTCCTATGACTCATGAGCTTGTGGTATGTCTAGTGCGATTTTACAAACAGCTAATTTTTTTATTGTTGGTGAAGTCATGGCCTCAAAGACGTATGATCAGAAGCTTTTAAATTGATTATATATATATCTGACACATGCCAAGGTATTTTACTTATTACTCTTGCATTTGGGAGATGAGAACAGTTGCATGTATGGCTCTATAAAATGCCTGAATTTGAATCTAGTCATATGCTGCTCAATATCTAGATTACTACTAAGCCTGCGTATTCTGATTTTTGTTGATGAAATTAACATTATTATCGTGTGGTTAGAATTTGGCAGCTTGTTAACCTCTTGACTACATTTGCGTGGTGGAGGCAGCTACTGCACCACTCAAGATAAGCCATAAGCCTATTTCTATGTGGTGGCAATTTATGAACCCCAACTAACGACAAAATCAACATAAACAGAGGCTAAACAAGAGCCACAATGTGTAGTTAGTAAACACATGCATTCTAAACCAATTGGGGGCATGCCAATACTCAACTCATGCTTGCGACTGAAAGTCAAATTCAAGTGGTCGAAGACCATGATTGTGAAAGAAATTCAAGCTCATGTGGCTGAAAGTCAAATACATAGTTGAAGACTATACGGCCGAAGCCCAAACTCGAACTCGTGATCGAAGATCATATTCATGGTCGAAGACCATACTCATGGCTAAAGGCCAAATTCGTGATCGAAGATAATATTCATGGTTGAAAACCATATTCGTGAAACTCCACATGCTCGTGATAGAAGATCATATAAGTCAAGTCACCACATAAAATTCTACACAGAGTGAATTCCCACAAAAAATATTTTCTCTCTCTACACCCGAGACACGTGTTCAGAGAGAGAAAAGGGGGCAGATGTGAGAGCAAAAATTAAGGTCTACGTAACAAGCCACTTCCCATGAACCCTAAATTTATGGAGTGGAGTGAATCAAATAACATGATATCCACTACCATTGAGCATGGAGATAAATAGGGATATGGGACTTGGAGTCCAAGGGTTCAATGGCTATAAAAGGCTAACTAATCCCCCAGCATAGGGGGAGGGAGTTATGATTGATTCTATTGCAGTATTCATGAACGAACACTGATTTGAGCGTCAGAGTGTTTTCTTGCAGGTACCCCCCTCCTCACTCAATGGTGATAATCAAAGATGGTGTTCGGCTTCTCAACATGGAAATACAAAATTACTTATTGGAGGATCCGAAATTTCATGCTCCAACAGTCCATAAAGAACCATACTAGAAAAAGAAAACTCCAAAGAGAAAAAGAACAGGGAATCATTGTGACTTAGATCCAGTAATGCAAGATTAGTTGGAAATTTTATATTATTTAATAATATTTAATTTTTATAGTGAATGAAAAATAAGTGTTGTGTGTCTTAGTGTTTGTTTTGCACTTGGTTATCCTTTAAAGTGCAGTTATTAATAATTAAATGGCGGGATTCAAATGATCAAGTGGTCTTGTTTTCATTGAGTTGTGTCTGTAACTTTTCAATTGAAAAGCTTCGTATGTTTCAACAAGAGGTGCAATCAGTTTGATATAAACCAAACACCGTCACTTACTTGAGATATAGAATGAAGAGTGAAAAACAAAGAGTATCCCCGGTACTCTATTGTTAAATTCTTCCTAGTTTTGTATTGAGAGTACAAATATATAATTGGTTTGCCAGAGTCTTAAATTAAAGTGCTTCAATTTAGGATTATCATTTGTTGAATCATTGGAGATGGACGCCTATAGAACTGCGAGCACAAAGGAATGACAAAATTTGTCTTTAGTACATTACAATTCTTGCAAGCCTTAATTGCTAAAATTGTCAGCATTTTTGCACATTTGTGTTTGTTAATTTACATTAATTCCACGTAAATTTATTGTATATTTAATGATTACAATTTTGTTGAGAATTATTATAATTTAAATTAATATTTCCTATTGTTCAGCCAACAAGATTTAGTACCAAATTTTTTATGTCCTCAGCTCCTTGATCTTCTCAGGTGAGCCACTTCCCCATCCAAGTGGATCAAACCAAAGCCCACCTGGGTACCCAACATCCGTCCCGGTGAGCTTGTTATTGGGGAAGATCAGGTCGGTGGTAATAGACCCGAGCTTGAATTCAATAAGTGCAATTTTTTGAAACGTTAAGTCTAAAAATTACATCTAAAGTAAATGGGAAGAGCTCTAGCTTGTGTTTTATCCTTAGATGGTTCAAGTGGACTATAATACCCCTACATGTGAGGGGTACATGGTCAAAAATCAACGAAATTGGGAGGGATTTGATAAAAATTGAATGTGTCATTTTAGCTTCAAATTGAAAACTAGAAAGAAAAAATTGACAAAATTAAAATTAAAGAGATCAAAGTGGTAAAACTGGTAAACTACAGAGACCAAACCAAAAGCAACATTTTGCCTAAAATTAATACTAGAAACTTCAATTCATGATATGCGTGTACTTTATCAAATCTAGACTCTTAAGTGCATAGTAAATATTCTTAACCACTTAAGTTTAGTATGAAGTTATTGGAAGAGAGAATTGATTGAGAGAGAAAAAAAATAGAGAGAGAGTGGGAGAAAGAAAGTGAGAGTGTTAGTGTATCCTTGCTTTTAAAAACTAAATATTTAAGTTACTTTGTTTGTAAAGGCTATCATTGGTATTTAATCCTCTTTAGTAACAGTATGGATTCCAAATAGAGGAATGCTAGCAACTTTCTCTCTAACTTTCTTTTTTGGACATTCTCCCTTCTCTTTATGACAAGCGTCATTTTCCTTATACTTAAAACAATGCCATTAATGCATCACACAATTTAGTTTTTGTTTTTCAAGTTTACCCTTTTAAAATGTATTGGCTTTTATATTTCCTTCAATTTATTCAAATTTTATTATAACTTCTTTAGCACATTGTTAAAAAATAAATAATTAAAAAAAAAAGAAAAACGTCATATTTTTTAAAAATAAAAATAAGGTTTGTTTCATGACATTGTTATCATCTTTATTTTGTTTTTAACAAAGCACGCGCCTCTTTGGAAAAATTAAAAATTAAAAAAAAATTTAGTTTTTATTTTCTTATTTAATTTTTAACAAGGTGGTAAGAAAGTTATAAAAAAAAAATTAGCTTGTTATTAAAAAAAAAATTTAATACATTTAATAAGGGTAAACTTGGAAAACAAAAACTAGTTTGTGTGATGTATTAATGACATTGTTTTTAGTGTAAGGAAAGTGACACTTGTAATGAGAAGAAGGGAGAAGGTCCAAAAGAGAAGGTTAGAGAGAAGGTTGCTAACACTCCCCTTGCAGATATGGTCAACCGGGCTTGGAACAGACAATACAGAAGTTCGCCTTCTGGAATAGAAACATGATTAGAAACATCCATGATCGGGTGAAGCCAACAAAAAAATTTAAAAAAAATCCACAAGTGATTGATACAAAGAGAAGTGTAAAATATATATGTATGATATAATGATGTATGGTTAATTGTAACTTGTGAATAAATATTAATTAGTGTTCCCAAGTTCTCTTTTGAAAGCCGTTGAGCATACATCTGGGTGGGACAAATCGAAGTCTCACAATGGTCCTGGATTACCTAACATCTGTAGGAATGATGAGTTGATTTGTGAACATCGACTGTGAATGTCTTTTGTTAGATTGATTCAGAGCCTGTAGCCATGCAAATGCTTGGCCCATCTTCTAGCCATGTAAGGATCATGGTAATCCCAAGTTTCTACACTTGCACTGCTAGACCTCCCACAAATGATTGCATCGCTCGTCCCAGAAGCAGCAGCCGCTCCTTCTGTTGCCTTACTTTTGCTGTCTCCTATGCTCACCACAGTTTCTCCTGTTGTGAAAGGTTCGTCAATCTCACCCTCCTCAATATAACTATATCCCACACAGATATGTCCACACACACCCAATTCCACCAAGATTTTCCTTTCTTCACCTCCTCTTAGCTCTCCTATCCTTACGATCCTACTGCTTGCCTCCTCCCCTATTCTGATTCTCAACTGGACTTCTCTAACGATGCCACCTATGAGTGTTCCTAGTAACTCTTCAAACTCATGCATGATAAACCCATTTGAAGTGCCAAAGCCAAATCCTACATGAAAGCGATGGACTGGAATCGGCAACTCCATGCTCATTGCAGCATGGTAGGATTGGGTTGGGCTGTCAGACAGATGCAGGATACTGGACTCTGGATTCTTGTATGCACGATCTTCAAGTATCTTGATTCCTTTCTTGATCCCTTCTATTGGATCTGCTTGCCCCATATAGAACAGACGGTCAATAACCTGTTGGGCCGTTCGCTTCCCATAAGATGTCATGCGTCTCAAAGGGAAGAGACGGGCAGCAGCTGATGAGTAGGTAACAATGGCCAAACGGTCAATAGGTCTAAGAGAAAAAACCACCAGTGCCATGCACTGCTTGAGAAGCCTCAAGTGTGGCCCATTGGGGCTAGCAACCAAGACCAAGTCTGTTGCTCGTTGATGTGCTAATTTCACGGAAAGATATGCCCTATCTGAAAAGGCACAGAGAGTAAAAGGCTTTGGCCTAGTTGGTGATTGTAACAATGATGAAGAGCTACAGCTTTGGTGATGTGGGGACGGATGGTATGGGTATGGGGTGCACCAGCTAGGGGGTGCACTAGGTGGGATGGGTATTAGAGAGAGTTGGAGACGAGGCCAATTAGGCATATGATCAGGCTCAATTGGGTCATCATCATCATAGTGAGCAGAGCGCAAGAAGGAGCGCCTGTGGATACGGAAAGTGGCAATAGAGTCATCAAGGATTTGGAGGATGGGGTCAGGTCGGTTGCAAGACGAGAGGGAACCCCCGGGTGGGTTCAGATTGCGAGGCAGCTGAGTCCAATGGGCACGGCAGATGGGGCAGGTAACACTACCATGGCGGACATTGGAGGAGATGCAGGCAAAGTGGAAAGCATGGGAGCACTGGGCCGTGAATATAGCAAGACCTGGGGTGCTGCTCTTGCTATGGTAACTCAGAGGGTCTAGACATATTGCGCACAAATTCTGCCATGAGAATCAACAAATAAAAAGGTAAGAAGACAGATCTGGAAAGAAGAAAACATATTGCAATGACAAACTCAAAATGACTGGAACTGCAATCTAACTAGTGGATGTGTATTGCTCAAACATATACATTTTCTATTCTAGTCCAGGTCTGGCTATTTATAGAAATTTTTATTATTATTACTCATGCATTGAAGAAACCAGTAGTTCGAATATGATGCATATGGATTTGGAACTATACATAAATCTGATGTATTGCTGAAGCTCAATTATCAAACAACTGCTATCTGTCAAAGGTTATACATTAATTCACTGTATTAAGAGTAAAGTGATCGTGATCTAGCAACAGCATGTTTTGGTGCAACATTCAAGTTCTCCATCATCATATTATCCTTTTACCTTAACAAAGGAAGACCAAAAATATTTTGGTAAGAGTAACTTTCAACAAAAAAATGTTCATTCATATCATCAGCATAAATTACGATATGTCAACAATTATTATGCTCGGTGTGGGGTCATGTGCAGAGGAGGTTCAATCTGTTGAAAATAGAACTAGTTCTTTTGAAGATTATGCACCAAAAGTATAGTACAAATTAAAGTATTGAAAACTAAATGGGATAGGTAGGCATGAAACTCTAATAGTTTAAAATCATCCATATCGAAAATTGGTGAGGCAGGGCAGGGTGTGAGTTTCACGAACAGAGCTGGGCTTACAATTCACGAATGAATAACGTGATATCATGAATTCATGACAGCCAGTGCTAGTAGCAGGTGGAAGCAAATTTTAAAACGTGGGATCTACTGTCTCTGGGTGCCTAATGGTGGTGGGATGGGAGTCTCAACTTGACCAATGTGCATGTTTCAGGGGCATTCATTCAAATGTCATACTAGTCTTGTAAATATTATGTCATTTCCCAACTGGAATGTGTGAAAAGAGTTGAGTCCCGCTCCCCAAATTTCAATTCATCTGTCCTAGTTTCATATTTCCCAATTCATAGCCACCTGGGAAAACAAATAATTCCTCAGTTTTTCTGTATGTATATATCGGCTCAATTAAAGCTTTACAACCACTCCACACACCAGAAAAAAAACAAAACAAAAAAACAATCAGAAAAATCCCAACTCTTCCTTTCGCCTTTCTTTCTTTGTTTGTTTTCCTGTTGGGGGTGGGACTGAGGACGAACAATAGGATAGGATTATTCTAGAGAGGTAAAGAAGTTTGACTGCGTGAATGGCACACCAACAACAGCAGGTTGTGGCAAGAAAACAAAACAAAACAAAAATAAAAGAGGCACCTTAGTTGAAGTTGAAGGCATATTGTTACTCTTGATCGTAAATTCCGTTTCCTTTGCAACTTCTTCTCCTGAGATATTCTTTGGGGTTGTGGGAGACACCGCTGAAGAACCTGAGATCTATAAGTATAAACAAAACAAAAAAGAAGAAGGAAAAAAAACCAAGTGTTTAAAATAAAATACAGATACAGACACAGTAGCAGAAGAAAATAAGAAAAGCCAGGCGAGTTATACATGATAAAAAAGAAGGGCAAGGGAAGTGACGCAGCAAAAACATAAAGGAGAGGGTCCAACTATTTGGTTCTTTTTGAAATTTCCTGATTCGACAATCAAACTAGTAACTACAATTGAGAAAAGAACAAATGTTGAATTGGGGAAAGAAGATTTACAGAGGCAGTGGCTGTGGTGTTGGTATGATCGAAGACGATGGGATCCACAAGAGCCTTTCTCCGGGAGAAGGAACCACAAGCATTTGCAGCTGCCACCACCATTTTCTTCGCTGCATTTCTCAGTTTAGATTTTGACGATGCTCCTCCTCCTGCTCCTCCCATTCCCATGCCCCTCTCTCTCTCTCTCTCTCTCTCCTCTCTTCTTCCCACTATTACTACTACTACTAAGTAGTAAGTAGTAAGTAGTAAGTAGGTAGTGAATGCTCCTCTATTATCTTCTTTTTGTTCCTCCGCTGCTACTATTGCAATTTGCAATGCAGACGACAGTGAGAGTTTCCCTTGCCTTCTTTTATCCTTCCCTAAATTAAGGAAGGGTAAATTGAATTAAGCGTTGCGTTGGTTTAGAAGCTACAATATAGTGATATACATACACACACATGTATAATATTAATAATTATAATAATGTATCGGTTTACCACTTTATTGCTCTTTTATCATTTTTTACCTTTTCTTTTGTCTTTTTTGTTTTCCAGAGACTCACCTTTTCGTTCTACCCCAGCACAGCACCCAGCCTCTTTCCTTTTATATTTTCTTCTCTCTCTCTCTCTCTCTCTCTCTCTCTCTCTCTCTCTCTCTCTGTCTCTCTGTCTATCTGGTACTGGCACTGGTGACTGGTATATTTATTATGTACTTCAAACATTTTCCCCACATCAAAACTCCAAGATTTATTATTAGTTATCCTTTTTCTGGTTTAATATGTGCGTTTGGGTCTGCCAATCCAACTTCCAAGGTAGCATATAAGGAAAAGAAAAGAACGAAAAAAAACAGAAAAAGCAAAACGAGAAAAAGACCGTTGGGTTGTATTTTGAATTTCAAAGTTTTGCAAAAATATAACATCTATGATGGCAGACAAACTAAAGTTAACAAAGTAACTGGATGAGTTGGCGCCAAAAATGCTTTTCTTCCTCTTCAATTTGCATTCCGTTCCATATTTTCCATTTGGTAATTGCTTTTCTTCCACTTTCCCGTTCTCAAACATGGTAATTCTGACTGCTATGCAGAAGGAGTCTCGTTTTTTTTTTATAACTTTCGCTTGGTGTCGTTGATGGATTTTCAACATGCCTTGGCATCGATCTAAAGTATTCTGGATGCCATGTGAGTTTAGGATTAGGATACATGTACATCCTTGCTTGCTAACAAACATGAATGTTGATGACCAGTATGAGTATCGTTCTCAAGAATTAAAAAAGCTTTTCACTTGAGTGAGGAGAAATCATGATATCCTCCAAGGTTGTATCCAATTAATGCACCTTCTAGTTCTACCAATAAAGAGAAGAGAAAAAAGACAAGACATATGGGAAAAGGATGATCGAAGGAACCCTGAAATTCAAAACAAGTTTCCTTTAATTTGGAAAATGACTGATGCACTAAAGGTAACTATTGACAGTACTAGTATAGAGAGAGAGAGAGAGAGAGAGAGAGAGAGAGAGAGAGAGAGAGAGAGAGAGCCAGGGAATCTCTTTTGTGACTGACTGACATATGGGAAAGCTTCAAAAGATATGTGCTTGTCTTGACTCTTCACACTTGCACATGAAAAGAAGGAAAAATTAAAAAGCAAAGGTTGCTGTTGTTCTCAACACCCACAAAACAAAAGCACAAATATGTTTGACTGCTTACACAACCTTGTGCATTTGACCCGGTCAAAGCCATTCAATAGCGTCCAATCCAATCCAATCATATTTTAAATCTTAAATTGATTAGGAGATGGCCTTTTAGTCTAATTTAATCGAGTGCTTATTTTTTGTCCGTCTGTCTCTTTGTGTTTATCTGCAGACTGCAGTCTTTCTTGAACAAAAAATTATGTCAATGTCGTATTTGTTTGGTGCGTGAAGCTTTGGCTGGTATCTTACATAATTAAGCGAAATAATTTTAGGCGCACCTCACTAAAACCACTAACATGTTCTAATCACAAATATTATAACCACATATATATGAATCATGACGGTCGTTGATAGATTTCCTTTCTTGACTGCTACGACTGGCCCTTCGGTTACCTTCGGCTTTCCTTCAAACCCGGAGTTGCAGAACCTTCAAAAACAGTTCGCGTTTGAAGCTTGAGCCAAAATAAAATGATTGACTAGTTCTTCTAATATCTTCCCGGGACATACTAGCATGTGAAGGGCTTTGAACGGTATGCTACTATGCTAGCTACATATTGTTTCTTCTACCCCGGAAAATTCATCTGAGGCGGCTCAGTGTTGGCCGAGGGATTGTTTTCGTGTTGTTTGCATAGGTGTGCCACTGTTGACAGCCAAAGTTCCAACAGAAAGTGATTGAAAAATGTAAAATGCGCTCTAATATTGACTCTAATTAATCGATTGTGAATTAGGTGGGGAACTGACCCAATAGGTTGCCTCAATGAAGAGGACTTCAATATTTTTCTAATGCGAAGTTAAGAACAAGCAGAAAATAAAAATAACAGAAATGAAAATGAGAAACACGATATGGAATTGAAGATTTCTCGATTCAGTTCAATATCAATTCAAACTCAAAAGTAAATGATAAATAGCTACCCTAAATTGATGATTTCTTTATTCAGTTCATTATAGCTATAGACTTGAAAAAGTAATTGATAGTAATGAAAATGATGATGTTCATATGAAGATTTCTCTATTCATATAAACATTGTAATAAAAGTAAACAACATAGCTTGAAGATTTCTCTATTCATACTTGGTACATAAAAAGTAAAGGATTGGCGTAGCTACTCGGTATCAATACCAAGTGTTGGCATATCATAAAATAAAAAGATAACAATCATGAGTTGTCAACGGGTTATCTTGAAGGAAAGGAAAATTGTTTCAAGCTTGAGGTTTTCAAGTGTTGAAGACGCTGAGTATGTTTGAGAGAGTTGTGTTGTGTTGATTGTTGATGACTTCTCCTTCTATTTATAGAGAAAATGAGGTGGGTTGAGTGTTGGGACTAGTAGCCAATGAGAAGTACTTACTTGCCATTAATTTTGGTGAGTGGATTGCTGAAAAAGCAAGCAAAACCAGAATAGTCGCTTTGGTGTCGTTCCGGTGAAGCTCCCTAGGTAATTCAAAATATCTTCCGAGCAAAACTTGTTTCCCTCCTTCAGCAAGCATACTTTAATATTTAAACTCAAAGGTATAAACTTCCCCAAACTTTCAACTCTCTTCATCTGTTACGCAGTAACAATAAAATGGTTCAAATTGTAGCTCAAAAGGATGCGAAATCAGGTGTGGGGAGTACTTCAGCTTGGAGTTTTCCCCCCTCATCTTTTTGCAAAAAGCCACTCCACGGTGGTAAGTCTCATCTTGTGTGTTGGTAATATTATTGTTCAATATTATCATTATGATTCACTTATTTGGTGGCTACAGAAGAAAGATGAGTTGCCTTTTGAGTATCCCATCTCACAAATTTGTGGTAGAAGCTTCTCTTGTAGCAGTCCATAAATCTCAGCGGCCTGAGGATGAGATCTGTCCCCAGCAAAAAATATATGGCTCCTGCCCTTCACTTCTATTTGACTAAAACCAGGAACTTTCTTCACTCTTCTCTCCTTCATCTTCTTTCTTACTTGAGCAAATTCTTCCCACTTCCCATGTGCAGCATACACGTTAGCTAAGAGTACATAAGCCCCTGAGCTGGCTGGCTCTAACTCTAGTAGCTCCTTACCTATACGATTTGCCATTCTAACATCACCACCGTGCAACCTATATGCACCAAGCAATGCCCCTAGAACAGCAGCATCCTGCTCACAAGCAGGCATTTCTTCGCATACCACCCGTGTAGCCTCATCCACCAATCCTGCTCGGCCTAAGATGTCTACAAGGCAGGAATAGTGCTGGCCATTTGGTTTCAAATCATAACCAAGATTCATTGAATTGAAAAGCCTTTGACCCTTCTCGACAAGACCAGCATGATTACAAGCTGATAAGACTCCAACAAAAGTAATCTCGTCTGGCTTGGCTCCTGATCGTAGCATGCATGCAAAGACCTGTAATGCATAGTGACCATATCCATGGTTTGAATATGCTAATATCATTGCAGTCCATGATACCGCATCCTTAGCCCCAAGATGCTCAAAAACAAGCCTAGCAGAGGTAACATCTCCATTCCTGGAATACATAGTAACAAGAACATTTGCAACTAATGTCTCATGATCAAACCCATGAGATATGACCAGTACATGAGCTTGCATGAGCTCCATCATGCCCTCACATGAGCTCAATACGCTAGTGATGGTAGTTGCATTAGGCCTAAAGCAAAACCGAAGCATGAGAATTACGTGCTTTAAGGCTTCCCCTCTGGACCCACTTTTGGCATAACCACCAATCATCACATTCCAAGTAACAATATTCCTTTCCCGCATCAAATAGAACAGCTCACTAGCTTCTGTCATGAGGCCTTCGTGAACATATGATGTGATCATAGCATTCCAAGCGGCTACATCTTTGTTAGGCATCCGATCGAAGTACCCCCTGGCAAGTTCAACCATATTGTTGTCTGCCAGACCTGTAACCATAGTTGTCCAAGATATTGCGTTCCTTTGAGGCATTGAATTAAAGAGTTCAATGGCTTCACTTACTCTATTCGCATTTAGATAACCTGAGAGCATGATATTCCAAGTATATAGGTTACGTTGCGGCATATTATGGAAGAGATCAAGTGCCTCATCTAATTGATCATTCCCAACAAAAGCCTTGATCATAACGGTACACGAGACGGTGTTCCTTTCAGGGATAAGGTCAAAAACATGGCGAGCTTCATCAATCATGCTGTTGCGGACATAACCCAGAAGCACAGTAGTCCAGGAGACCACATTTTTGACAGGCATTTGATTAAAAAGCCGGCGACCCTCCTCAACTTGTCCGCAACTGAAGTACCCAGAAATCAAACTGGTCCAAGAGTACACATTTCTGTTTTCCATGCGATCAAAAACTTTACGAGCCTCATCTATATGGCCGGCTTTCACATAGCCGTTAATCATTGAAGATTCAGCAACAAGACTACTTGTGGGCATCGTCTGGAAGAGCTTCTCTGCATTGGGAAGATCGTGGTTCTTCAAGTAAACATTAATCATGGAAGCATAAGAAACAGCGTCCCGTTCAGGCATTTGGTCGAACAGATTCCTTGCTTCTTTGACTTTGCCATAGCGGCCGAGATTTGTTATCTCAAAGTTACAGCTGTATACATTAAATGCTTTCGATAGGGCTGGAATCGGATTTGGCCTTCGGAGACAGCCTTGAAGCAATTCCAAATTCGGTTGTGCCAGAGAAGAAGCATTGAAATGGCCGAGGGTTCGAACTATGGCGGAAAGCTTTGAAAGATGGAGACGGCAAACGGAGGATGGCATGATCATGGCTACTAAGTCTAATACTGACAGTATATGCCATACTAATATTGTTAATGGCTCAACGAAAACATGGTTGGCTTGCTGTTAGCATAATAAGCTTCAAAGAAGATAACAAGTTCAGTGATGATAAAAATCCCAAGAGAGGGAGATGAACTCTTTACTTTTTTTTTTTAAATAAAATAAAAACTCTGGAAGTAAGAAAGAAATAGGATAATAACAATATAAAACTCCCAAAAACCATAGGGTCCTTTTTAAGTTGAGGAAAAATATGTTTCAAATAAAAGTACTTGGACCAATAGCGCTTATGAGAAGAAACATTCCCAAATCATCCTCAAATGAAGGTCAAAAAACTCAGGAGTTAATCATATTTGTAGTAGTCAGTCAGTACTCAGTAGAGTTGCACAATAATTATTAATTAACAGATTCCGCAAAGATTATTAAGAAACAAGACGGCAGCAAGGAAACGGGAAGTAAACAAGAGGAGCAACATGACCCTAGCTACTAGTAGTAGCTATCATTGCATCTAAACTAAGCAAGCAAGTCTCAAGTAAAGAGTTTAGAGACAGCAACGCAGATTTCACAAAGACGCTTCAAATCAAGATTCATGGTGCTCAAAGGAGGATAAGTTGTCTTGACAACAACTTGGCAGTCATCCGCAGCAAGAGAAGCAGCACCTGCCCAATCAACGAGGTCAGAGAATGTTTCCGAGTTGAGGTCGTTGTAGGCGGATGAGAGTGCAGAAACGGCCTTGTTGTAATCATGATAACATCGTCGGAGGACTTGCTGGGTAGGGCCTGTGTTTGCCTTTGCCTTTGCCTTTGCCTCTGTGTGCTTGAGCAGCTTGGCTATATGGTCTTGGGTGCTGGAGGCATTGAGGAATGCTAAGCGAAACGAGATGTAGGCAAGCACATAGATATCAGCACTGGGCGTGCGTGGGTCCGTGTATAGAGACTCCACACACAAGGAGTAACTGGAAGTTGAGTGACAGACCTCGTCCACAAGCTTAGTTGGCTGAATGCTACTAGTAGCACAGAAGATGAACAACCCCAAGCACACACACACAATATGGTATTTGAATGCCATTTCTCTTAATTATCACCTCCCTTCTTCTTCTGGGTTGGCTTGGGTTGGCTTGGCTTGGCTTGACTTAGAGAGAAGATGATGATGAATGGAGGGAGAGGGTGTGAGGAAACCCTGTGAACCCGTGAACCAGTAGTGTAGTTGTCATCGCCAAGGATGCAAAAAGACAAAGAGATTAACATCAGCAGTGCCAATAACGATGCATTTTCCAAATTAATGAAATTTCTTTCTTGTTTCGGTTACACAAATGCATCACATTTCAGTGAATAATTAATGGTCATTCCGACGCATTTCCAAATTTATGAAATTTCTTTATTTTTCGGTTACACGGAATTCTGCTGCATAGAGAAGAATACAGGAGTCCTCTTATTAATGTTCAGGATCCATCTTTTCATTCTACATCTGTACACTACCACTAGTTTCTCCCAAGTCCTTTCCCGTAGTCCGAATAATGAGCTAAGGAGTTGGAGAAAACCTCACTTATACCAGGATAACATTGTGGCGCTATTCAGAGCCAATCATTCATTGCCATGTGTTTCAACTTTTCAATATGATAATGCAATTTTCTGAAATAGCAATGAGTTATAGCTTAGAATACCGCCACGGTGGCATCCCGTTACATATAAATTCTTCTCAACGAATTAAGATTAAGATAAGTCAAGAATTTAACTCTCTCTCTCTCCAAATAATGAGCTAATAATAATAATAAAAGTGTTTACCACTCTCAAGTTCAACGTTAAAAGGCCCACACAAGTTCTAATTCGCATGTTAGTGTTTTACCACTCATACTCCCTATGTTAGTGTTATAATTCTCTTTTTTTTTTTAAAATAAAAATAAAAATAATAATTTTTGGTCCAATAAATTGTCATTCTCAGTGTGAACATACTTTAGCCCTTTCTATTATTGCGTTTTAATAATTATTTATTTACATACATGTGTCCGACTGATTTGCAGCTAGTAAGAATGGTCAGGACTTTTGTTTTTATTTTTTTGTTTTGGGGGTCATCAAACTAGTAGTACAAATGGGACATTGATTGTTTGTTAAAAAATTGATAATTTTATTTTAAAAAAATTACTATAAATGACAAAATTATCCTCAATGAATATACAAATCATTTACCAACAGATCAACGTCATTAGATCCAGGATGGCCAACACATCCCTTCACCACGTGACCACAATGTCTTTATGCTCCTTTATAAATTAAAAAATAAATACACATAAAAAAACTATGCCTTTATCTTTATGCACCTCCTCCGGTTCAAATTTCACATTAATGCATGAGTTCCAATTATGAAACAGACAGCTGTCAATGGGCCAAACAGCATTTATACATACGCGATGTCGTTGCACCACCCATCCCCCATCTCTTCAATTAATAAGGATAGCTACTCCATCCAACCAGCTCTCGTACCATTATCTTCAGCTTAATAATAGTATTTTGATTGCCTAATCTAAAATCGATCTTCCTCCGACTGTTGATAGAGAAGCTACCATATCTTACAATTACAGAAGTGGTTCAAAATGATACTAGATGCCATGACTATCTATGCACAAGCACAACCACGACGAAAAACACAAACTATATGGTGAAAAACTTTAGCTTCCAATAATTTACAAGTACATGAGTTCTGCAGATATGTAACCGTAACTTATGACTCCAACATGAAATGCCTAGTTAGGAAAAATGAAACGAAAAAAACAATATTCAAAATGTGTACAGAAAGAATAAAGCTTTGAAGCTGATACTTTAGAACAAAAAGTGCCTACAAAGAGAGGGAGAGTGAGAGAGAGGCAAACCTGTCACATTTTACAGCTTAGAAGGTGTTGCACAGAACACTTCAAACATACCATAAGTGCCATTCTATGGATTGATATTGCACTCTCGCATATACATATGATCATAATCAACATATTTTACCCAGTAATTTCGGTATTTGGGTATGCCTATCTCAAGCCACGGTTTCATGTTGCCATTATAGTGTATAACAGCTGCTCGATCAATTTCCTTCTGGTTAACACTAGGGTTATAACCAAGGCCCAGCACATGCCAGGAGCGATCGAGTGGGTATGTGCGTTTCCAAAATGTTATGAGCCCAGGTGGTAGGGTCCCCAACTTCCACAATTGTCTATCATGATTCTGTGCAAAAAAGAAAACTTCGTTCAGAACTGTAAACAACATCAAACAAGCCAGTAAAGTCTAGCTTTCATAGCAGAGAAGGCTGGGAAGCAACAAGCAAGAATCTTAGAGCTATGAAAACATTGGTCCAAAGAAAGCCTATATCCAATCTCCAAAGCACCAAATCTCTAAATAAATAAAGATGTTAACCTAAGAGTTTAAGAGACAATCCTTGATTGATGGCTATGGTGCTCGCAGAATCAGATAGTTTCCAATCAAGATTTTTTTTTAAAATTATTTCAAGTGAAGTGTTAAGTGTGAGTGATATTCAAATAGTCAAATCAATCATTTTAAATTTCCACGAAAAAAAAAATCTGAAACCATTTTTCTTACCAGCTCCTGCCATCTGTGGTACACCTCTGTGATGTTTTGCTTCTTCCATTCCTCCAAATCAAAGATATTCATTCCATACGCCCATCCACAAGCACGAGCATCAAAATTCTTTGAGATAAGAGGATTTGAAAAGTTAAGATACCGATCAAAGCGATGGAAGCTTTCTCCACAAGTCTCCACAGCCCCATTAACATTTCCCTTCAAGTCAAGGGCCCAGAGCCCAGTAAGATCCTTCTGCACAACTACATCATCATCCAGGAACAGAACTTTGTTGAGCTTTGGAAAGACCTCTGGAAGGTAAAAGCGGAGATGGTTCAGGATAGACAAGTACTTTGGGTTTCGAAACTTCAAATTTGAATCAGAATTGGCCCGATGAGTCCTAAAGTAATAATTTATCATGGATGCAGAACCCAACTGCTTCAGAACTGGACTGTAACTTGAATTCAACCATGTAAATTCTTCAATGTTTTGAACCTGAATAGTGGCCTTGCCCGGTGAATTTACTAAAAACCACATTCTCATTGCAGCATAATTGAGCCTATCAGTGACAATATGGAAAACATGATTTGCAGGGTCCTGCAGAGGTTCCAAGCAGCGTAGTCAGTTAGAGACCAAAATTGAAATGTCCTAGACATGAATTATAGATTCTTGATTAGTACTCCAAGGGATTTTTTTTTTTTTTTTAACCTTCATCGTTCTTTATATTCGTTTTACTTGGGAGTTGGAACTGGGACAACAGAAAAGGAAGAAGAAGAAGAAAACACAAGGATCACAATATGCAGATACCTTAGCATGTGTGATAGTTGAGTTTACAACAACCGCTGCAGCCAATACATTGTCTGAGAATAGTGCATAATGGTACAGCAGGGGATCTTCTAGTTTCTCTTGATTGGGAAAGACCTGTTGAGAAGAATTTAAGGTATAGTATTCAGTGGTAAGGCGCAATGGAAGACAGTGAAGTCCCTTGGGAAGTGTTTTTGCCGTCAATTGTGTCAAGAACATAGTCTGCTTCCTGTGCACCCGGAGTTGCTCTTCCATTGAATGAAGCATAGCTCGAAGCTTTTTCACCATAGCTGCGCAATCGTCTTGAATCTGCTTACCTTTAGTCAATGTCTGTTCCATTGCCTTCAACTTATCGTAGGCGCTGTATTAAGATAAACAATTATTACAAACAAAATAAAGAAAACAAATTCTTTGGTAGAATTAAAAATATAGAGAAAGGACAGTAACTTTTTTTTCTTTTTCTTTTTTTTTTTAGGACTTTTCCTATTGAGAGGGGCGATAGTATATTAAACTCACACACTACATGGATGCTAGGACCCGAACCCAAGACCTGGTCTGAGGGAGTAAATACTCCAAACCACTACACTAACCAATAAGGATACCAGCATACATATTCATAAACAAAAAGGAGCGACAAACTTGAGTAAGGTAGCAAAGTTAATTTCGTTTAAGAGAAAACATACTTCCTTGGCAGGTCAGAATCCTTGGTTGCCTCCCAAAGTGCTTTTTGAACTTCCTTTATTCGCAGTCGAAGCTCCCTTGTGAAATGGGGGTTGTTTCTTGTGGCTGGAAGAGATAGGTAGACCTTTGCCCTGATGAGCTGGTCTTTAAGATGTCGTACCCGAACATCTGGAACAGCTGTTTCATCATTCTGTTTTTCAGTCATAGTTTTCTTGGGTTTTCTTTGATCAACCCTGCTGGATGTTTGAGTGGATTGTCGCTCATTCTTTATTTCCTGGAAGTAGAAGCAGTGCCATAAAAGAAGAGAGAAATAAGAAATATGAATCAACATTTTCTCAAATTTCAATAAGGAAGAAAAGTCGCAAGCAATTTAATGCAAGAAATGGATTCAATTTAGTGCGGAAAACATGTGCATTTGGCAATTAGAAGTTGGCAAAAGTGCAACCATTTCCAAACACTTAGGTGGACCATTGGTGTAAAGGGAAAGCAGAACAATTGGTACCGTAGTCTGAGAGGCATTATCAATACTTTGCTCAGAAGCACCACCTCCTTTGGCATGTAAGTCAGACATAAACTGGTTTCCTTGCTCAAGTGTTTGAGTGACCTGTCTGATGGGATTATCTGTTTGAGACAGATTTTGGTCGTTGGTGGTAGATAACACTCTAGCAGATACATGCTCCATGGAGTCCACTGAAGGCCCATCTAAGAAATAAGATGGGGAAGCGATTTAGAATACACCAAGATTAATTATAAAGGAAGATGCATTGCAGGTAGGAAAGTAAAAGAGTAAAATGATAACCTTTATGAGAGTGATTAGGGTGGGCGGAGCTCCCCCTTGTCTCTGGATATGAATTAGTGGAGTTGTCGGAATATACCACTCCGACAGGTTCTTTAAGGGTTGTGGATGATTCCTACGATCAGGAAAAATAAATAAATAATTTAATGGATGAAAGTTGAGTCCTCTGGAACTACAGAAAGGAACAAGGAAGAGTAATTAAAAATAGGGACCTGGGGAAGCAGATTTAGACGGCCTGTATGAGCATTAGCAGCCTGTGTAGAAATTTCAAGGTTAATTTTAAATTCATCCAGCAATAACTAGAGATCGGAAAACAAATGCAAAACAACTTACAACGGCTGTAACATCTTCAACAAAATCGTCTCCGGCTGCAGAGGAGGCATTGGGATTTAGGGATTAGGGATTAGGCATTGGGATTTGAACAGGGAAAAATAAATAGTCCAATCCAATAGTATAATTTATAATGAGAAGAACAACTTACAGGAGGAAGAGGAGACCTGGAAGGACCCAAGACGATCAGTGTAAAGTATAATGGGAGCAATCACCGTTACAAACAACATCACCATCACCACATTCCTCACCATCATCTTTCCTAAAAATTAAAATTTTTAAATAAATATATAAAAAAAAAAAAATTAAACAAGGCAGCCCCAGCACACAGAGGCAGAGGCCAATCCTCTCTCTTTTCGCCTTTTGGGGCAAACAGCCGCCGCACCTCCCTCCTAATCACAGGTTTCTCCGGTGGATTGACTATTATCCTTCCCTCCCTTCCTCCATCCTAAAATTAAAAACCTTGTTTTTCAGCCGTAGGATCTCTCTGTCAGTGACATTTCATAAACTGCTACAAGCAAAGCAAAGCAAAGGATAAATTACTAGCTTTACTTACAAAGACAATGGGGCGAGGGCAGACAGAGAAAATAGACAAACAAAGTCGGCGCCTGTTGATAATTTCTGAACACAATATAAATGGAATGAATGAGTGATAGACAAAGCCTACTACTCATACTTGCTAATAATACCACGATAAATATTCCAGCTTCCGCCAAAGCTTATTAAAATAAAAATTCTAAAAAGTAATATAGAAAATACATTTACAAATAGAAAATATAAATTGAATTATAAGTTCGACACTTTTTCTTTTTTGCAAAACTCTACTTTATAAGTTTTTTGTATATGTGTGTGGTGTACATTGCTATGCACTCACAGGTTTAATCGGGCATTAAGTTATACACATGTCAAAATTACAAAATTTTAAGGTGTTGGTCAGGTTTATATAAATACATATGATTTTGCATTGTAGTCAAATTTTTAAATATTATGATATTTTAATTTAATTTAATTTAATAATTTTTTTATTTAAAATTTATTGACATCTTTTAATTGATATGACTGTATATTTTATTTGCTACATAAAGTAATATAAGGATATGATATTAGCATTACTCATTAGTTTTTGGAATGTCATAATATTTTTAGTATTTAAAGAAAATAGAGAAGTGAGCGTTTCACCTAAAAAAATAAAAATAAAGAAGTGAGCGTATTTATTTATTTTCACGGGCAGGCCGCGTCAACTACACGTGAGGGACCACCGCATGAGTCAGCATCAAGACACGCGTGATTGACGGCTGTTTATTTGCATTTTAACTGAAAGCTGAAAAGTGAAAATGAACTGGAACACAACACCCATGATCATAAACACTGGACTGGACTGGACTGGACTGGACTGGACACAGCAAAGTCAGCTTCTGATCAATCAAAGAGAGCAAAGTAATTTAAGTAAACGAAACGAGATCACAAATGCACATTGCACAACAGTCTCTCTCTCTTAACTGCAATAAGAGGTATTCCAAACCCAAACCAACCAAAATTATAATTGGTTGGTTGCTCAACGCCCATTCCAAACAAAGCTAGCCAGCCTGTTAACTTGTAAGTTGTATTTATTTATGAATATTCTCCACTTTTCAATTAAGCTCAGCACGAAATCAAATCAATGGGAGCAGAGCCTTCCTTTGGCGTGTTCTTCTCCTTTTTATTTTGATCTTTTCGGACTTGCGTACTCACGTAATTTTTTCTTTGTAATTTCTTTTTTTCACATTTGAAAAAAAAAAAAAAAAAAAAAAGAATCAAATCACTCTATAATTTGAAATGTATGGTTCATTATCTATGAAATTTTTTATGGATACCGTAAAAAGGCCCCCCAGGGACACATCAAGCATGAGCTGAGTCCTGACCTACATAACATAACATTCATGGATCATGGAATGGAGCTCTTCTTGGAGCACCAAAGAGTGTCGGCAGCACAAGCACAACAATATTAGAAGCTGCCCGCTGCCCGCCACGCCAGCCTCGCTTCCTTTCGCTGGGCCATTCCCATTTCGTAGCCACTTGATTTTCATTCCTTAAATTTCACACCTTTTTTATTTTTTTCCTATAAATTTTTAATTATTTTAACTAATCTCACCCGCCTCGTATAATCTCATTCTTAAAACATGCACACTTGTGTTTCATGCTAATTAACAAGCACATTTCTGTTATAATTAACTTCTGAAGAGGTACTTTAAAAAGAGTCGAGGAACGGAAGGCTGGCTCTTAACTCGCGAATGGGACAATGACAAGTTTTTATGGTTGTAATTCTAAGAAAGAATTTGGAAGGGTACATACACTAGAGACTTACAGAGAGAAAATAAAATTGTCCTTACCCTTTGCAAATTTAAGAAATTGTGCATAGAGAGAGAGTTGTTGTGGAAATTCATAGGCAGTGCAGAGTTGTTAGAAATAATGAAGGAGTCACTTGGTTGGTAAATTGATGATGCTAATGATTGTAATTGTAGAGTATAAAAGAAGAGTGCCACTGCCTCACTGCCTCACTGCCAGCCAGCCACTGTGATGATTTTCCATTTTGAAAAACTTTTGAGTCCATTGATTGATTAATTTCCAATTGGTTTTGGTTTTAATAACAAACAGAACAGTAAGAGACCCAATAAGAATTAATTGGACAATAATAAATTACAAAAGTGTAACAGAAATGGCGGAGGAGCGTAAACAAGAAAAAGGCAAAAAGAGATGGAGGGAGAGAGACGGGTGGCTGGCTGGCTGGCCATGCCATGCCAGGACTGAGTGAGGAATCGATCCTTTGGTAAGTAGTCCCATCTGGGCCTGCCTCTGGCTACACATCCATCCCCCCGCGTTGCACTTGCATTGCATTTACATGCCCAAGTTTATCTTCTGTTTATGCGACATAACTCACAGTTAATAATAATAATAATAATAACAATGTAAACTTAATTAGTTGGGTTGGGCTGTTGATGAAGCGGCTGATTGAGCAGGAAGGTCCAAATGCAATCCGCACCCTCATTCTCCAAGCCATCATCATCTTGATTAAGATCTCGAGGACTTCGCCGTGCATCTTCCTCAAGCTTATCCTTAGCTGGAGGAAAGTCTAGGAGTAGTTCCTGATGATCGGATTGATCATGAGTCTGATAGAAACACCGCCCCGCCGCCGCGGAGAAAGAAAATTGATCATCAATACCTATACCATGACCAGGATTACTACTAGTAGTAAAGGTGGGTGTGTCATCCAGTGCCAGTACTGGTGATGAGAAGACGTCCTCAAAATTAATCCACTCCTCCGATTGGGAGATTATACCATCTTTCAGCCACGGAAAATCAAATACTCCTAATGCGCAGTGGGATTCTGATGATGTCTTACAACAGCTACTGGTACTGCTGCTGCTGTCCTTGTATTCGAGTACGTCATTTTTCAACTCCAAAATACCATAATTAATGGGACCATCTTTTGTCTTTACATGCTTCTCTCTCTCTGAAGAAGAAGAAGAAGAAGAAGAAGAAGAAGGAGAAGAATTATTGTGGCCTTCGTCTCCTTCTCTTACTCTCTTCTTGCTGTCACGCTCCATTTATATAATGAAAGCCTTAATAAGTTCCTGCTCATGAAAAATATATAGGAAAACTCATTATGTAATGTATAGAAATAATAATATAGAGGAACAAAATTATACAAACTCTGGGAGCGAGAGCTCTACTCATCATAATAATATAGGTTTAACTATAGATTACATGTATACATATATATATATATATATATATTATATATTATTATATATGAAAAAACTACTCATACTAATAATAAAATACACAGCTTAAACTTGATTCATAATCAGCAAGGACATGCTAAAATCAGATGGGTGAATTCCTAGCTAGATGCTTCAAAAGTTGGCAATGGTATCGTATGCGTAATGAAATTAATTGCAAAATAAATTGAAGGAATGCATATGCATCTGAATGCGCACATAAGAACCTTTGTGACCTTGAGATTCAAATATAGAATTATTGAAATGGTACAAGAAAGAGCGAGTCTGATCTGATGGAAATGCTGGAACTTTGAATATCAATTTTATATCAAATTTGTTTTTTTTTTTTTTGCATTCATTACGTACCTGTAACCTGTATTGGGCTTTGGCAGAGGCAGTTTGTATATCTGGAGCTGTCGAATGTATGAAACGTCTGCTGAAGAATGATGATTACAAAAGAGTTTTGCTCACACGCTACGCGATTTTAAGCTAAACCGTCTCTAACCACACACACAGACACACTCCTCCATCACGCTTTTTACCCACCCATTTCTCTCTCTCTCTCCATCAAGAATGAAATGGAACAGTTGGGTTGGGTTAGTTCCTCTTTTTGCGTTCCTTTCCTTTCTCTCTCGCCTCTCTATTTTTTCAGTTTCCAACTTCCAAATACCACAGGCAAAGGCATCCACCCCCACATCCTTTTCTCCCTTGCTTTTTCTTCCTCCGTTTTGTCTCCACTAGTTTTGCCACGTCATAAACACCCCAAGCAAGCAATGTAAGTTTAGTTCATACCATTTCACTTTTCGGCTTTCAATCCATTTATTCCAACAAAACGAAAACACCTTCATTCATTCTATCGTATTGTTCAACATTGCTACATATTAGTGACAGACACCAGAGAACTATCACAATCTTTTCTTGTTTCTGTCACTCGGGCATTGCTCGCCTCCAATACAGTAGACCTTTCAATGCTCCGGTTGAGACGAATTCAAATATCTAAGAAAAGAAATTTCTTACAATGTAGGATATGACCGACTTTATCTACATTGCCACTGTGATGTGATCTCTAACTGAAATTTCCAGAAACTTGAACAATTATCACATTGGAAGCTTGAAATTTTTGCTCTCATCCAATGAGAAAAGAGCGAATATATCCTCAATCGTATTCAACAAATGTTACTCTGCCCTCAATTGTATTCAATAGAAGAAATTCTGCATATCATGCTTGTGCCACAGGATATAATTTGATCCTTTTCTGATAAATTGAATAATTTCATCATCTTTTGGAGGGCTCTTCATAGGTTTTCGCCTCTGACTGCTTACCGTATGTGGAAACCTCACAGGTCAGGTAGTAATCCATGATCTTCTTCACTAAATAAAAACTTCCATCGAAGCTTTCATCTGTCCTTATGACATTCTCGATGTTCATAATTCACAGCACTTTGGCACAAATTTTTCCTCTGCTGCGCATAGCTCACAAGATACAGTTGGGCAAATAATGTGAAGTTGCTTCCAGAATGGGAGGCTCAAGTTCCTCTTCTCAATTTAAAGAGGAAGACTGTCGCATCACAGATCACAAGCACATGAATCACAAGGACCCAAACACGAACAGTCAGGTAAAGGATTATTTTTGTATGCAATGCAACTAGCCACATGCAATTAGCGCTACCAATAGTCCCTACAAGAACAAGAGCCATTGCGGAAATGATGGAACCGGTTTGTATCTCTCACAATGATTTCTCTCCCTTCCACCTTTGAGACGTACTTGATTGCCGAATGACAATCACCACAAACCCTGATGTTCTTCTTGATCCGAATGGTGGATCCTGGAGTAGTGTTAAGAAGCGCAAATGCTAGAGCAAGCTTCTCACTATGGTACTGCAACTTGACTTCCCTCTCCTGCTGGTCCACAAAGAAAAGAACATGGCTAGTGTCTGGGACGTATCCAATGTCCTTAATCTTCCCACTAATCGTCTCCCACATCTGAAGGATCTCTACTCTTTGCGGGTGAGCATCATCATTTGCCACAAACATGTGGACTGCATTCTCAATCTCCACCCAACTACAAGCAGGTTCTTTTTTCACCCCACAATCTTTCATCAACTTTCTCACTCTTGCAGCGTCACTTAATCTGCCAGCAGAGGCATAGATATTAGAAAGTAAGACATGGGGGCCTGAATCATGGGGATCAAGCTCAAAAACACGTTCAGCAGCATAAGCGCCCAAGTCTATATTCTTGTGCATCCTACAGGCACCTAACAGGGCTCCCCAAACAGCTGCAGTGGGTTCAATCGGCATTTCTCTTATGAACTTCGCAGCTCGATCAAGAAGACCTGCACGGCCAAGAAGATCAACAATTGTCACGTAGTGTGAAATCTGCAGTTCTATGTTGTAACTTTTCATCAAGTCAAAATAATATTGTCCCTCATCCAAGAGACCAGCATGGCTGCAGGCAGTAAGAACACAAAGAAAGGTTATATCATTAGGTTGGATTCCAATTCTCAGCATTTCTTCAAACCGCTGTACAGTTTCCTGTCCAAGCCCATGCTGGGCGTATCCAGTAAGCATAGAATTCCAAGAAACAATGTCTTGTCTAACCAACCTGTCAAAAACCTTTCTTGCATCCTCAATGCTGCCTGATTTGGCATACATGTCAAGAAGAGTATTCCCGACAAAAGCAACAAGCTTAGCACCCGATTTTATCATGTGGGCGTGAACCCACTTGCCTTGCTCCATAGACCCTGCACTGGCACAGGCAGTAAAGACGCTAGAATAAGTGAAATGTGTGGGTTTAAATCCTTCCCTGAGCATCTTCCAGAACAACCTGAGAGCATGCTCTCCTTGAGCCTTCCTAGCATGCCCAGCAATCAAAGCATTCCAAGACACCTCATTCTTGGTCTCCAGGGAGTCAAAGATCAACTGGGATTCATCCATATGGCCCCACCTAGCATACATGTCCACAAGAGAAGTGCCCACATAAACATTGGTATCAAAACCGTACTTAAGGCAATAAGCGTGAAGCTGCCTGCCGTGCTTGTTGTTATCATCAGACACAGCACCAGCAGCCTTGAACAAGCTAGACAAGGTGAACTGATTGGGTTCCAGGCCACGGAGGAGCATTTGAGGAAACAAAACAAGTGCATCCTGAGGTCGATCATATTGAGAATAGCCAGAAATCAAGGCAGTCCAAGTGACCAAGTCCTTGCTAGGCATTTGATCAAACAAGTTACGAGCGTCTTCCAAACTACCGCATTTGACATACATGTTAAGGATGGTATTGTGGATGGGAAGGTCATCTTTAAAGTGGGAAGTAAGGATGTGAGCGTGCACAATTCTTGCTTGTTGAAGTCTGCCCATCTGGGTACATCTGTTTAGTAACTTATTGTACAGAGTCCGGTCCGCTTCCAAGGAACCGCGATTAACCAAGTCCAGAACATGAAGCCCTGTTCCCGAATTGTGGAGGCTCTTGCGAAGAAGGTCCTTATCTTGGATGATATGGGAAGCGTACCAGTCTTCGCCTTCTGAAATTTCTTCCGAGTCCGTGCAGGAAGCCCGAGTTGCAGACGTCCTCAACTGTGCCGCCGATAATGAAAGTTTCTGAATGCCAACAGCAGCAGCCTTCTTGTACAAGTACAAGGCCTTGGATTTGGATTTAGATATATGTCTTGACATATCAGATTACAAGATCTGAACAAAGCTAGCTCCTCAAATAATATTCAATCACTATGACTGGCAGAATAGGCGTGTGTATGTTCATAGCGTACACCGATTAGTTTCTGTTAGACTTTTTTTTTTTTAACGGTGATTTTTCCATTCCAATTTTATTCACTTACACTCTCTTGATAACTAAAAAAGAAGTATAAGTAGATAAAATTAGAGTTCGAAATTTGACGTCATTAAAAGCCAAATGGGGATAGGGATTATTGATTCAACTTTTTCCTTGCATTTCCTATCATTTCTGAATTAATGTTATTTATTTTTCCGAACCCTAGAAGATCTTGAGAGCATTATTGGAGCACATCCCAAGCATATATGTGGATGTAACATATAAGTGACGAACCTAAATGATATATTTAAATCACACTGTTATTAATGTAGTCCAACATAATGGTGTTTTTGTTAGGACCACACATGTGGACGTAATGTATGTGTGACCAACAGAAATGGAATCATTTTATTTTGAGGTATCGTATCATAAATGAATTTTCGTATTTTGTGGTTTCAATAATGAATTTTCTCATTTTAGGGTTTCGCTAATGAATTTTGCATTTTAGGGTTTCGTCAATGAATTTCTTATTTAGGGATTTCGTCAATGAATTTTTTCGCATTTTGGGGCTTCACATAAATTAATGCATTTTGAGGTTTCCCTAATGAGTTTTTGAATCTTGGGGTTTCGTCAATAAATTTTCACATTTTGGGATTTCGTGAATGATTTTCACATTTTGGGTATCAAAAATGAATTGTCGAATTTTGGGGTTACGTTAATGAATTTTCGCATTTTTGGGTTTCGTCAATGAATTTTCACATTTTGGGGTGTTACAAATTAATTTTCATATTTTGGGGGTTTCGCTAATGAATTTTTGCGTTATGTGATTTCAAGATTATGAATTTTTCACATTTTAGGATTTTGCTATTGAATTGTTGCATTTTGGGGTTTCGTCAATGAATATTCATATTTTGAGCTTTAGTCATGAATTGTCGCATTTTGGAGTTTCACAAATGAATTTTCACATTTTAGGGTTTCATGAATGAATTATCGCGTTTTAGGGTTTCATGAATGAATTTTTGCATTATGGGACTTCACATGAATTTTAGCATTTTGTGGTTTCAAGAATGAATTTTAGCATTTTCGGGTTTCGTGAATGAATTTTCTCATTTTAGGGTTTTGCTAATGAATTGTCGCATTTTGAGGTTTCATCAATGAATTTTCACATTTTGAGGTTTTGTCTAAGATTTTTTCGCATTTTGAGGTTTCGTTAATGAGTTTTTCGCATTTTGGGGCATATAAAGGAATTTTCGTATTTCATGGTGTCAAGAATGAATTTTTGCACTTTTTGATTCCAAGAATGAATTTTCGCATTTCGTGGTTTCGTCAATGAGTTTTGCATTTTAAGGTTTCACTAGGTCAAAATGCAAAAATTCATTCTTGAAACCACGAAATGTGAAAATTCATTATCGAAACCCTCAAATGCACAAATTCATTAACAAAACCCTAAAACTAAAAAATTCATTCACGAAATTCTAAAATGCAAAAAAGCATTGACGAAACCCCAAAATGCCAAAATTCATTCTTAAAACCATGAAATGCGATTTATTAGTGAAACCTTAAAATACGAAAATTTATTTGCGAAAATTCATTAATGAAACCCCAAAAATGAGAGAATTCATTTTTATTTTTATTTTTAAACCAAAAAAAAAGAAGAGAGAATTCATTAATGAAAATGATTTTAAACAACCACAAATGTTTTGATAGTTACCACATTTTCATTTTTCAAATGTTTTCTAGGATTCGTGTAGCCTACCAACATAAAAATAAAAATAAAAGGGGATATTCGTGGAAAGACCATTTCCAATTCAAGACAAGAGAACGGAAAAGGAAAAAAAAAATTCATAAATTCATAATTCAAGGCCACCAATTGTAGTGTGGCTACTGACTGCAGGACTCGTTATTTGTTATTTTGAACACCAATAAAGCATAGAATAATGAGTCTCTCTCTCTATTCACAATCTGCAGTTTCATTCAACAGAGTTAAATTCAAATGACTTTAATTTACAATCAAATTAGAACATCAAGAAAAATTATACAGATATTTCAATTTTAAGACGTTCTTTATAAAGAAAAGGATTCATAATCTTCATATTTAACCACCAAAAAAGTGTTATAAAAAAAAAAATCAAGAATGTAAAATACACCAGATAAGTTGCATTCATGTGAAAAATGAAATCAAACTTCAACTGCAACAGCCTCCAGCTTGAGAGGAAGAGCCATCTCTGCCTCCTGATGGTCCCGGAATTCCACCATATCCAACTTTTATGCCATAAGACTGCAAACAAGACCAAGATTTGAGAATAAAGCCCATACGGCTCTCATTCATTCAATACTACAAATTGTTTACTTTGTATCTGAATCTTCGCCGGAAGGAATTTCTTGTTCATTTTGACTTAATTGTGGTATTGTCTATTTATTGCAGGTCCAATCAGTAGTGGTTTAATGTACGGGTAACTATACAAAGAGAATGACATGATAGGTATAAGGTAATAATTAGTGATGGTGGAACAATTTCAAATATTTTCAGAGTCAATACTTCGAAACATGAGCCCAACCCAGCCTCATCTCTGTATTATTACAGAGATTTCAACAGATACTCTATATACTTCAAGTGTGAGCTTACCCATTACATTTCAGACTGCTCTAAATTCTAAGCAAGGATAATTAGCAATCATATAAGAAATTTACTCTGCAATCAGTCAGAACAAGATGCATTCACATAATGGCTCCATGGACCACACAGTCGATCATTATCCTAGACATTCACAAAATGCTCCATTCAAGCAGATTTTGAGATTTTTTTACATGTTTTACTAAAATGCCGACTAAAAGGTTAGGGGGAGATGTAAGGAAGAATACAAAAAGAAAGAAAGCTAACCTCATTTGATACATCAAAAACTCCATCTTGAATCTTCTTGTATATGGTTGCAGCAGTTTTTATAAATGCCTGAACGAAAAATAACTAGTATTAATAAAGGCAAAATCAAACATCACAAAGGGATTGGGTTTTCTTAACAAAACAGTGTCCATCAAAAAGGCAATCTATTGTCACCTCCTCAACATTCTGAGCAGTTTTAGCAGAGGCCTCCATAAAGATCAGTCCATGCTCCTTTGCAAACTGTTCCCCTTCCTCAGTACTCACAGCCCGTCTGTGAGCAAGATCACACTTATTACCAATTAACATTATTGTCATGTTTGCATTTGCATGTTGCCTCGCGTCCTCTAACCAGCTAGCCAAGTGATTAAAAGTTTCCCTCCTAAGAGTAAAAACAATGAACTATTGTCATCAACAGTGCCTTGACATGCCGCATAAATATAATAAATATATATGTTAAATCAAGCAAGCTGTGTAATGCTCTTTAACTAGACTTGTACATCGATGTAGTAGATTACTGGGATCTGGCTTGGGTTTGTACTTTTCCATTGCATTAGGCAATACTGCAAAAGCCTTATTATGCCTAACCCCACTGGATTGAGGAATTATGAAATGTGTGAATTGTGATAGAAACACCTACTCCGAATGCAATTGAGTAGTATCAAAATATACACTCGTAGAACCTTGTAATGGATCAATGCAGAAACAATGACATTTTACTCGAAAAACCACAGGACCATTATTGAATGTGACACAATAGAGCAACCTCAGTAATATCTACCACATGGCGGTAAAAAAAAGTGTAATAGTGTACAACAATAGAGCAACAAACAATCGATGTACTATCTTAAAAAAGAAAGAATTATCGTAGTTGATAGATACGTTTGTGCTGTGTCCAAGACAATTGAGAATGAGATTAGAATTGAAACTATACCTGGTGATGTCATACACAAGCAACGCACCGGCAGCCCCTCTGTAGTAGGACCGTGTAATGGATCTGAAAGACTCTTGGCCCGCCTGATATATTATTATTATTGCATATTTGCAAACAAAATTGTGAACAGAAAAGCTTTAACAAATTCATAGCAATTAAGCATATATTCCATAAAATTAATATTAAACCAGGAGTGAATTTACAAACCGTGTCCCAAATTTGGAGCTTGATTGGTTTGTTGTCGATGGTGATCATCCTGGCTCCGAACTCAACACCAATGGTTAAATCGTGCACTGGCTGGAACCTCTTGTCGGTAAACTGAAGAAGAAGACATGATTTTCCAACTCCTGCACAACACAACAAATCAGTTATTAATTAATTACTCGGAAAAGGAAACAAAAATCCAAAACAGAAATTTAGCAAATCGCAAATCAAAGGAAGGATATAAAGAAGTTGATCACGTTGTCGATTACGATTACGAAGGAATAATAAATAAATCTAAGCAATTAGAATTACGAAGTACCAGTATCGCCGATGATGATGTACTTGAATAAATACGCGTAAGACATTCTTCCCTCACTTAAGTCTTATCTATAAACAAAAACAAGTTTGAGTGAGATAGATCTTTCTCTCGGCTGGGCGGACTAGTTTGAATGATGTATGATGCCAAGTAGTCAGTAATTTCAATTGAATTCTGATTCCAATAGAAAATACAGCTTGGTTTTGTTTGTGTGTATTTATACAGGAACAGGAGATCAACAAGGGAGAAGAAACCGAAACAAGAGAGGAGAGGAAAGGGAGGTCAGACAGACAGAGCAAGACCAAAAGCAAAACAGTTTGCAGCGAAGCAATGCGTCTTCTATACACTTCCGCTCTCCGTCCTCGCTGTCATTTCCTCCTTCACGTACATCACCCACTGATTTAGGCCCCAACTCAAAAAAAACATAAAAAACCATTACCCCCTCAGTTGGTCCAAATTGGTCCTATTTGGGCCGTCTCTCATTTCATGGCCCATTCGCTTCTTTTAATATATATATATATACAAACGATAGTTTAAACTAAAAGGTGGAAGATTTCTCATACACACGCACAATTAATGTCATGAGATTTGAATCTGAGACCTCTGATATGCAAGTCTAGACCCTTTTTCACTATGTCTAATCGATCTTTTTGGTAGGTAGGTTTGGGAGTGTTATTGACAGCATTAAAAGACGTTTGCAAATAACCAATACTAGTATTTATAGTATTTGTTTGGTTAAAATAAACCAACAATGAGTTGGCTAAATTTGGTTTGTTTGTATGTCCTAATTGAACTCTTAATTGAATAAGCCACACTGGTTTACCATAAAAACAAGGAACTAAATCAGAAACAAGTGTTCAGCTGGTGTGATTGAGATTGAGATTGAGAGTTAAAACTCATCGAATAAAGTGGAGAGAAGCAATATTAGTAGGAGGCCGATGGTTATTGACAATGTATTCATTCTTTGCTTCAAAAGAAAATGAATACATACTAAAATTACAAATGTTGTTAGAGGTTAGGCTTTGCTTTGCTGGAAAGTAAAAAGAAAATAATAATAGGCCTCAAATTCAATCAATAACTTAGAATAATGTTCCAACAACTTGTTCTGGGGGGAAGTGTTACTGTTAAAAGATTGTCTTCACCTCTGAATTCAAATTCCTCCTCGTCTATGGAGTTGACTGAGCAAGCTTTGGGCTTTAAACTGGAGTATGCTCCAAAACTACCAGCTCCTCCTCTTCCCTTGATGTGTATTTCACAACTAGACTCATCACCAAAGCAGTCAATTGCTTCAACTGCTCCACCGGAATTGTACATATTCAATAATCCAATAGCTGCAAACTCAATCTCTTGCTTGTAAACCTTAATAGGAGATACAGTAAAGACATCACACTGGAGAAGTTTTAATGTGACCTCAAACGACTTGTCCTTTGGTAAACGAGACAGGCACCCTGAAATTGTATATTGTTTCAAAAAAAAACATATGTAAAAATAAGGCATTCAATTAACTCAACAGCCAAGCCATGACATGAATAATACCTTTGGTGAAGGAATAGACTGCACAATCTCCAGTCCAATGCTTCCCAGAAACCTCTTCGAAATACTCAATATCTGCAGGGGACACCTGCCCGGATAGCTCAGCAGCACTAGCTTTTACCTCAACAATGTTTTCCACACAAGGCCACTTCCCTGCTCCCTGGCAGTTGAAAATGCCTATAACTCCATTGCATTTGTTCAAATTCCATATCTTTAGAAGGCTATCAGCAAGCACAAGCAGAGAAGGTTGTAAGAAAAGAAAAAGAATATCATACTCATCTTCAACCTAACCCAACTTAAGTGGGATTGATTGGGAGGTACATATATACCTCTTCCCATCCATAACTGGGTCAACAAATAAACAATCCCGCGATGGCCTCCCTGGGTATCGAGCTCTGAGAATTGACCCATCGGGAAGTACAAGCCTTTTAAGTATCTCGAAATCATGCTGGCCAGGTTTGTCACTGTTGTCAATTGTGGCATGTTCTAAAATTAGTCATAGCTACACCATTCTGAGATATTACTAATATAGCATGATGATTCATCAATCTAGTTTAGAAAACGTGCAACTTGTACTCTTAATGGTATACATGCCTCTGCAGCAGCAGCAGCAGTTATGAAGTGTGAACTAGCATACAAAGCAGAGAAGCAGGGAATTTGTAAATTATACATCTACCTGCGGGCAGCAGGTAGGATCTAACATGTACAAAGTAGAGAAGCTGATAATTGTGGATGTGTCACTATTCAGTAAATTAGTGAGACATTCACAATGCCAAACAAATAAATAGATAAAAGATGACATAGGTAATCACTTAATTCTGGACACGGCTGAGAGACTGAGAGCAGTAAAAGCAAATGATAAAGATTCAAGTGAAGTGAAGGACTATCAATTTAATCATATTTTGTTCATGCCTCCATTAGCTCATGTAGCTCCACTGTCACTTACCTAACATAGACTCCACAGCCTCCCACAGCTCTAGCAGCAGCATGGAACTCAGCTGCATCATGACGGCTCTGAAAATTGTAATTTAACACTTTAAGTTCTGCATTTAGAAAAACAGCGATAGGCTTAATTTAACAGTAATTACGCCACACCATACATAGAACATGTCCCAATCTGGGACAACAACTTCACCAAGGAATATGCTGTTGAAAGCCACAGCAGCAACGTGTAGTGTCTGTGTTGTTGGGTTTTCTGGGTAGTAATCATCAGATGCTCGAGTAATAGCACTTTTTTTCGAACTGCAATAGACAATTGGGAGGTTACCTTAATATGTGGAAACCTTAAAGTAAAGAGCAAAAAATAGCATGCACAAAATGTTGGTCACAGTTCTCAGTGACATTCACTGTATGAATTGAATATTTAAGTTGCTACGTTTTCGAATAAAATCTTCGGGGTGGGGGAATTGTAAAGCATAAATTATATACTGGTAAATGGAGTCAGTGCTTTGGCCCATGCAGCAGATTATGCTGTTGTCTTGGAAGTGGGTGGCTATGGACTTCTCGAGTGCCTGTTGGAACTGTCTAGTTAGAGAGACGCGCCCTCCTAAACCAGTTGATATAGTCTCCAGTATGTTCTGAACATCGACCTTAACCCCATCCACATTCTGTGAAACAAGATAACCGTGTAGATCATCATAAAACTGATACACCTTTGCAGGATCTATTGCACCAACACCATATTTCTCCATGCAATCCATGGCCAAGTCCCTCATATTTGCCAAATTCCCGGGGGACTGTACTGGGTATCTTAGCTTAGGATTATACTTTTTAGTTCCAAGAGCATTTGGAAGAAGCCCTCCCCAGTATCCCAACAGGGCATGCCATACATAGACGTACCTGGGAGTTTGGATAAAATAAAGCATTAATGGAACATCCTGAAAGGTAAAGATTCCAGAGAAGAGATCTAAGATACTCATGAAGACATCATAGATTTACACTAGCTGTCCAAGTGGTAGGTATATATGTTGGACAACCGCTGACAATTTGATGGTTTTTGGGAAATATGACATGAAACAGTTTTCTTTGAGAATTTCATGCAGCTGTAAAACGCGTTCAGTGGTGATAAAACTTTACAGACAATTAGTGAACATGTCTATGTAAATCTAGAACAATTTCCGGTTCATTTTCACTTCATAGACAGTTTAAATAATAAATAAAATCTTCTACAGAGAGCAGTGAAACTTCAAAGTTTTCTCGAAACTTGCGCTGAACTCCAATTAGTACGAATATATACCCATATAAGCACAGACATAACACTAGAGTTCGTGGTGAATTTTTAAAACTCATCCAATATTGTTGCGGAAGTTTTTCTGTCTGCAGCAGTTTGCTTCAGTTCAGACCACTTAAGGCGAATATATTCTACATAAGATGACAAGGTAAGGTAATTAAGACGTGCATAATTGAAACCTTACTTGAGGCCAAAATTCGCCTTGATTTCAGAAACAAATTCCTTCAGACCACTTGGTGTCTCGCTTTCAGCCTCTTTATTGGTTGTTGTACGAAACTTATTATTTTCTTGAATGCTATTTAATCTACCACCAAACCTGCAGTTAGGGGAAAATCAGTATGCCTGAATGCGCGTCTAAATTGACAAGAAAAGATAATGAACATACTGTGATCCTTCAACAAATGGCTCCCCTTCTATTTGGAACTCATTTGACGTATCTTGCCACCCATCGTCAATTATCAAAAACTTAGCTGGAGTACCTCCCTGTGATAAACTGTGTATGTTCGTTTGAATGTGATTAGATTTTAAACAAATGAGTTGTCATCAAAGTAACAGGAGAAAAAAAAAATTTAAGTCAATTTAATTGAGTAAATAGGGGTAATCCAATAAAGAATTCGCAAGACCATAACAAGTCTATTGCTCTAATTCGTACGTACCATTCAGATATTTGACTCACAAAGCTATATGATGTTCAGTTGGTGCAGCATCTTCACAATGGCACATCTTCCCATTAAGAGCTATATAATGATAAGATATTCTAGCTCTATGTGGATTTTCATCAAAGTAAATCACATTCTTTAGAAGCAAGCTTTACAGAGGATCCCGACCAGATCTAGTTATATATATCATAGTTATAACCCATTCCTCTGTGTGTATTCTTTATATTTTTCTTACCTGTAAAAGAGACGATATGTTTTCTCCTCTCCTGAATATGTTACTAGGAATAATAGGGAATAATCATTATGGTCTCATAACTAAGGAATTTATCATCCTAGTACTAGATTAACCCCTTCTCAATGCAACTGGTTTATGATCACATATTAAAGAATATATGATGAGGAACTCTTCTTATTGCAGATCATTTTGAAGGAAACAAAAGTGAAACAAGATTTACCTTTCCAGGCCTTCTCTGATTCCCTGAGGATTAACTCCTTGATAAAAGGCATCCCAGGTACACCAGCCAAACCAATCTAGCATTCCAGGCATCTGCATCAGGAAATCATAACAGGATGCGTTATTGATCATAGTAGTTGACTAAATCTTGAGATATTTAAAATTTTGGCCCTCTAGGTCTAAAACGTTGGCTGACTTGCCTGTTTGGATTCTCTAAGAGAAAAGGTTCCAAAATGCTTCTCCAAAATCCTGAAGATGATCACAAGTTAAAATACTTTAGTTTCAATAAATTAGTGTGAGTGTCTTGGTCTTATATGACTTAACTAAGATTCGGTATGATGCTTGAATATGGAACAGAAATTTGTTTCTATGTACGACAAATGTAATGCTATTTTTCTGTAAGTGTTCTGATCATTAAGCTAAATAATTTACTTGAAACTCAAAATTTTGCTCAGAGGTAACCTACTTCATAGATTCCTTCAACAGATCGAAAGGATGGTTCCCACAGTTCACAAAAACTGCTTTTGGGGATTGTGAGGTAACTATAGCTGGGTCACCTATCAGATTAGATAAGAAGCCCATGTCATTAGACTAGAAAAAGAAGCAAAATGGGTGAGAAGGTCAGAGGGAACAAAGTTTTCTCTCTTTTTTTTCCTCCCTCAAATGGATCAAAATGCTAAGTTAAGTTACCAAGCTCGAAAACAAATATATATATTCTACATTGTCTTTCTAAGCAGAAGAGTACAAGCACTTAACCTAGCTCAGTGAATTGTGTGATAGGAGGTTAGAATCATCCAGTGGCATCATTTTATTGTATCTGATAGATCAGCCAAGTGAAAATTATCTAATTCTATGGCCCTGCTCTTCCATAAAATGGAAAATGAACATGACTGCTGCATCAGCAGAGAAGTTTGAACCAGATGGCTAGTATTCTTTAAGAATGCTCAAACCAATTCTAAATTCTAATAGAAAGGGAAGAGAAAGAAAGAAAAAAAACAAAAACAAAGGGAAGATGAATATAAGAAAAATACTTGAACATAGATTTTATGAATTATTACCACTTTCAACACAGAACTCAAGCTCATTCGATGAATTCCCCTGCAAGCTGCTTCTAAATTCACCATCTAGAACAGGCAAGAATAAGATATAAGGAGCAGCTTCCTTTAACGCATCAAAATCTGGTCCCTCCTTTGCTTGAAGGAGCAACATCTGAGTTTCAACCGGAATGTCACTTCCCGTACTGCCCACTCGTGGTATCATCCACCAAAGCTTAAATCTAAAAAGACTTAATAATCTGACATCACTGCATCACGAAAAAACACATCTGAGTTACCGGCTGAACAGGGCTGGCTCTGAGGAACGGGCCTACATACCCCACCCAATCCTTGGTTTTTGTAGGTGTTTAAGAACATGGCTTTTTCCAATCTCAAATTCATAATGATAAAGTTCATGAAAATGAAACAGGGTATTCTGAAATCTGAATGAGCAGATGAACAACATATTGAATCAACCGTAGCCAGATCAGCTGTGAATTGAAGAAGAAGAAAATAAATCCTGGAACAAGAAGAAATTCCATACCGTATGACTCCAAGCTTAAAAACATGGCGTGAAGTAGCAGTTTCAGAAGTGGCACCCACAAATGCGGATGAGTTGGTCAATGGTGTGACAACCACATTCTCAGGCACTTTTGTCAACACTTCCTTACCATTGACACTGAGAACACCATCTTCAAGGACAGGTTTTGCGCTGACAAACAAAGATTGCCTCCATGTGTTACTAGTGCTGCTGTTAACACCAACAGACCCTCGTCCCCACGAGAAGATCCTGCGGTTGTGGTTGTGGTTGAGCTGAAGGGCTCCGGGAGATGGAGAAAACACGGTGGTCTGAAGCATGGCGGCAACAGAAGGTGAGGAGAGTGTATGTATATACTAGTAAGTTAACACATTCTACTCGTAACTGTAAAATTGACCGTTATATATAAAAAGCGGGACACAATGTTGGAGGAGGAGAATATGTGATGTAAGTTCGTTCCCAGATGATTGATTATAAGTAGAGATCGAGATTATGGGATGGGATGGGATCAGCCTCCCTTTGTTTGCAGCATTGAGCGCTTACTGACCACATTTTACATTCGGGTTGGGACTTTCTGTCATTTTCAATCTTTGAAATTGAATGATGGGGATTAACTGTCCTCTCATTTTTTTAAGGACAATTCTGTCCTCATTATTACATCACCAAACTTATGGGTATAGAGTATCACAGTTGGTTAATATATATAAGATTTGAACTGTGCTCTCAAGAATTCTACCTTATTTTAATCAGTAATTTATTCCTTAAACTGAAGAAATTTGGATATGCATAATTAACAAATGAGTATTATTCAGGCTAAAAACTCTATTAAAAATTATTTATAAAATTGGCAAATGGGTGGGATGGGGGGGGAAGTTTGATGAGAATGGAACCGCATGTGATTTCTTCATCTTTTCCCCCCTCAACTCACCTGAATTGAACCCTCCCCCTGCACTAAAAGCTAGCAAGAACATAAAAAGTGAAAAGTTTTATAGAATTACAAAAATCTAGTCCTTCACCAGAAACCAAAGACTAGATTCCTAGCTAGCAGCCTACTCTTAATTACTCTGTTGATGAGCCGATTACGTACTCAATTATGTCTAAACAGCAGCAGCAGCAGCTGAGGAAACTACAATTGGACTCCTTACGTAATGCTTGCCATCCGACCAGATAAGGCCTCCAAATACATAGTCCTTAGTTACACCAAGTCCCTTAGCTTTGAGGGTCACCTTAAAGCTCTTTTCTTCACCAATATTTTTAAACTTCAAGATATTAGGCTCAACTGTAACTGAAACTCCAAGTGGTTTGTGAGCACGAACGGCATAGGTACCAGGAGAACCAACATTCTTCACCCTTCTAGTCACAGTGACTGAGCCAGACAATTCAGGGACCACTATTGAAGGGTAATTGAAGTCCAGAAGACTGGCTGACTTGGGGCATTTGTAATTAGGAGATTCAGAAAAGAGTTGCATCATTGTCTTGTTATAGCCAATGGCACAAAGAAAGTCCAAGTAATCATTGACAGTTAGGTCATAGATCAAGCCAGGATCCATGGCGCGATTTGGTCGTATATGACCCGCACCATAACTGAATGGCGTTGCCTCAATAAATGAAGCATTCTTCATTGGATTTGCAGTGTTGTCTCTCGTTCTTGCTGGTGAAAGATTGGAGAAATGAAGATAATTAATTAGTACATACACACGGATATTTGTTATGGTCAAAATATTGGACAACGTAATTAAATTCACGTGTCTTGGTAGAGACTAAATGGGAGAAAAATGCAGAGAAAGGAAAATGAAGTCCAATGATCACCAGTTGTCATGATTGCAGATCTAATTGCAGATGGACTCCAGTCAGGGTAGAGTGTCTTCAGAAGGCCTACAACTCCAGAAACATGAGGGCACGACATAGAGGTACCAGATTCAGTGTTAAACGCAATCCTGCGCTTATCAAAGCTTTCATTGGTAGGGCTGGTTGCTTGGGTATAGGCAGCTATGATATTTACACCAGGAGCAGTGATATCAGGCTGAACAATTCATAAGACAGTGAAAAGAAATTATTAAGGAGAAGTGGTGAAATCATGAAATGTTTAATGTTGGTGTATATGTAATATACAAAGTTATGCGTGGGATAACAGCATTATTAAAATCATATATGTATATATAGCAAGACCTTAAGGATCTCAGGAGTGATAGTGTTGGGTCCTTGAGAGGAGAAGGATGCCATGAATGGAGCAGGTTTTGCGTTCAGCTGTGCTGTTGGGGGCGTTATAAATCCCTGTGGATCACTGTTAAAATATAAAAGTTAAATGAGAGAAAATAGACAAATAAAGCTAGCTAGCTTCAGATGGGGAAGAGAGAATGAGAGTTACATTGTGGAATTAATGTAGGAAACTACAGCAATGCCATCCGTATAATTAATTTGCGAGGCTGGGAGTACGTGAGGATCCGCAATGATTTCATTACCACTGGCCTTATCATTACAAAGAATCATCCCAACTGCTCCGGCAAGAGCTGCTTGTTCACCCTTGTCTATTCTTGCAGTATCACCCCTAAGACAGGCCAAAATCTTACCCTTCACCTTCTGTGGGTCTAGTGTTCCTCCTATACAAAGCATGCTGCAGTGTACAAATTGTCACTTAATTATGCCACTGACGATAAAAAAAATCACTACACTAGCTAGCTATAAGTTCACCAAAATTTGAGCAGAGGATATATATATATATATATATATATATAGCTTTTAAATAGAAGGTTGATTCTTACGCATCATGGGCAGAAGCATTAGCTGCTTTAGCTTGTGCACCAGTTATAAGTGGATAAAATCTGTCTTCCGGTAAAGGCTTAGAAAGGCTCGTTCCCTGGAATTAGAAGAAACTAATTAATTAAATTATACCATGAAAAGCTAATCACTTCAGCTAGATCTCTATGTAGAGAGATAAATAAGTGAATGGAAAGAAGACCTTGAGACGCAGCCCATTTCGGAGTTGAACAATAGCTTGAAACTCTCTGTCCAAGGTACTTGCTCCCACGGTTATCATCCAGGGTGCAACATTTGAGACAGTTCCAGCGGCAGGACCAGAATTTCCTGCAGAGCATACCACAACGATACCATTCTTGACAGCATGGAATGCCCCAATGGAAAGGCCATCATCCAAGTAATTGGAAGGGTCCCCACCAAGTGAGACTGAAAGCACATCAACCCCATCATGTATGGCTGCATCAAAGGCTGCCATGATATCAGCATCAAAGCATTCACTGCCGTTGATTGGTGGCCAACACACTTTATATGCAGCAACTCGGGCTTTGGGGGAACCACCTTTGGCAGTCCCATTCCCCAAGCCGAACACATTGGCTCCAGCTACGAAGTTTCCAGCTGCTGTGGATAGAGTGTGAGAACCATGACCTTCATGGTCTCGCGCACTGTTAAACGAGGACCTCAATGGCGCCCCTGCATACGAAGCATATCCTTTGTTGAAGTACCTTGCACCGATGAGCTTCCTGCATGCATGCAGTTCATGAGATGAATTAATATGATGGGATGGTTATTTAAAAACCATATTCATGGCACATATATCGCCAACTGTAAATCAAAATCAAAACCAGGTATGAAGAAGAACAAGTTGACACAGTGTAAAGGAAGGAGTATAGAAAAAGGGAAAAGCTGACCTGTTGCAAGGAAAACCGGTGGTGTCATTCTGGCAGATTCCTTTCCACTTTGCTGGAATGGGTCCAATCCCTTCGTCACTAAAACTCTCTGATTCGGCCCAAACACCTACCAAGCAAGCACCAGAAATTAAACACCAACTGATTTCACACTACCAGAAATGAACTAATATGCGCAAGATTCGAATTGAAAGAAAATGGTGAAAGAAAAGAAAAATTACCGGTGTCAAGATTCCCTATGATTGTATCTTCACCAAATCTGGCCCTTTTCCATAAGGAAGTGGGGTGGATCACTCCATCCTTTTCCAGTAACATAAAGTCCCATGAATGAGTAGTGTGTAATTGTCTTCCTTGGTTTAAAAAAACTGAGACAACTTTTGGATGCTCTGCATTGGCAGTACGTACCAATTAATTACACATATATAATAATAATAATAATAATATGCATATGTGAGTTTGTATAACTAATACTATTGATTAATAGGATTCATACTTGCGATTTCAGCTGCCTCTTCATCTTCAAGGATGGCAGCAAAACCATTGATATGCCTTTTGTATGAGTAAATAATTGCTTCTTTGGCTTTCTGGGTACTGCATGCATGCATTCGCGCACAAGCTTGTAAGAAGAAGAAGAAATCATGGATGACGGAAGGAGGGAGATTATAAGATAGATACTAGCTAGTACCTTCCCAGGAATGATCCGAGGAATTCAGAATGGGAATCAGTCACACGATGAAGATCAGCTTCTGAGACTTGTGGACCATGTGCATGCGATCCCAGGTACACTACGTAAGACTTGTCGATATATGATCACAAAACAGAGATTAGTTTTTGACAAATAATGCAATGCAGCAGCAGCGAGACGGCAAAATAGATATATATATATATATAATTTGTATTTGTAGTCAGCGTAGATTTACTATTATTATTATAGGGAGGGATTACCTTTTTTATTGCAAAAGCGGGTACTTGAAACAGAGAAAGAATAAACATTAATTGGACAAAACATGAAAGCTTTCCAATCCACATTTTTGCTTTGTCAGCGCTTGCTTGCACTAATTATTGAAGAAACTAGCACTCTCTCTCTCTCTCTCTCTGTGATCAAATCACAAGGAAATTAATCAATTGCAACAAGCAAGCAAGACAAGAGGCTCTGTTTGTGAGTGATTATTATTATACATATGTTATGTGCGTATATATACATATGTTTGTGTTCAAATCAAATTATGATTGATTCAGCGGAAGAGACCTACGTTGAAAACAATCCTTTGAATGCCAAACTCTTACACAACAAGAATTCTATTAACGATTTTCTACTAACTAATCTAAAGTTCTAAACCCAAGCTGCTTCTAATCCGTCCTCCGAGATTTGCTCCCTTTTCTTTTCTGTTTTTTTTTTCTTCTTAAGATTTGATAGAATCTGAATTATAATTTCTAAATGGGACATTGGTTTGCGTAAGTCTGGTTCTCTGCAGCAGATCACTCGTTGTTTGGGTTATTAATTTGGGCCTCTCAGAATCTTGTATTAACGAAGGTAAAATAAGGGTAAACTCTTTGTGTGGCCTTTAATAAAATGTTGTCCAAGCGGGCCCTTTTCTTTTTCTGGGCTCATGCTTATTTTTTTTTTGGGTTTTAAAATCCAAGGGTGAGGAAAAGGGAAGAAAATCCAAAGCAGGGTAGCTACAGCCGCATATGCACTTTATCTAATCTTCAAATTTTTGTAATTAATGATTTTGATTCAACGCATTATTAATTCTACCTACCCTTGGGATTTGAATGATATTCCTGTGGAACTAACATGTTAGAACATCTCCAACAGAGTTGCTATACTCTGATTCTTAGCTATTTTAACTAGAATAAGGGCAAAACGCAACTTCAGTAAACTTACTATCTAACTCTCTATTTTAGAGAACTCCCTACTTAAGTTTGGTGGCTCTCTACATTTGGAGAGGAGAGAAATTAAGGGTTCTTCATTTCTTCATCTTCTCTTTCCCTAGGCATACAACCCTCTCTCACCTTTTATTTTTTGATTTTTAATAAACTTTTAATTTAGAGATGATGAGAGAAAAATAATAAAATATTATAGATTAGTCAAAATAAAGAATATTGCCGGAGAAAACTACTTTTAAGTTTTTTGTCATATAGGTCAACCTTTTAAGTAGTTTGCTATAATGATTTTTCTAACTATTTTAGTTAAAATTTTGTTAAAAGTTAGAGACCTCCTAAAGATGCTTTTATTCATTAATTACCAAGTCTATCAGGCATCTTGCATGCAATAATTGTTGAGATTCATTATTGTTTTGTTTGTTGAGCATCACTATCAGTCTATCGGGCATCTTTTATGCATGCAACACATTGAACTGAGACAGAGAAAACAAAAAAAAAAAAAAGATGGAAAAGGGACTTAAGGTTGAATTGAAACCTCAGCCACAAGTTGCTTATTATTGAGTACCCGCAGCTGACTAAATGCATACCTACTGGGCTAGGCTACATTACATGTCAAGACCAGAAAAAGGGAAAGTGAAGCAATGTTGTATTACCCTTTATTATTATGGTGTATTTATTAATTTAGAATTGAAGAAATTGAATTTTATTAATGGAGGATTCATGTGTTTACTTCACATCAAAGAATTAAAAAGTAAATGGAACTAACACAAAATTAGGAATTGAATTTCTGATTTTTGAGGAATTTAATTCTTGAGTGGAAGGTGGTATTCTAATTCATAGAGAACTAACCTATTAGGAATTCATCTTTTTTACTCATTATATCCTCACACAATGTTTAAAATTCCAAATTTGCCAACTACTTCAACCAAACAATGAGGACATTTAGTAATTAATATCATTCCTATCCTAATTCCATATAATTTAGTAAACAATTTCAATAGGAATCTATAATATAACTCCCCTCAATCCATATGGTTTAGTATACAATTTTAATAAGAATCCGGAATCTAAATCTCCTCAATCTAACTCCTCTTCAATTCAATTCCTCCTAATTCAATTACGGATTAGTAAAAACATACCATTAGTGTAGGAAATTATCCAAAAATAACTCAATGTTATGTTAGTTGATGAGTCTATGACTGTGACTCTGTGAGGCACGACAACTGTGAGCAGCCTCATTATTATTAATTATAGGCTATCAAGGGAAGGCAAGTTCACATCACCACTGCTACCATCCATCCATCCATCCATCCATATACATACATACACATGAAAGCAGCTGTTGATGTACAAAAATGGTCATACACTACAAAAATGGTCATACACTTTTGAGTCCAACCTGCACCCTCTTCGGCAGAGTGGGTAAGCTGCGAGACAAAGTACGAGCAGTGAGACCTTGGGCACCAGTGTGGTACCAGCTGAAGACTCTCAATACTTAAGTTAGGTGTTAAGTATTGAGTGAATAGTAATCTAGACAGAGTGATAGCTAAATAGCCGAATGTCGCAGTTACCTTATTTTGGGGACTTGTGCCCATATTTATATATTTTGGGAGATATGCATCTTAAATGAGATTTCGATGTGGGACTATGGACATTGCCTGATGAGGCATCATGTGTCCTTGTGTGAAATCCCTAATGAAATGTGGTTTTTAGCCACGATCGGCAGTTCATGATGCCGAAGACTCACAACATGCCGATGGTATTTTGTGGACGCAATTGATTGTCAAATTTAATGGGTCCTCCTCATAGGTCCTTGTTTCATGTGTCGTTTTCTGATTAGTCGGTTAGATATGGTATAAATAGAAGCAGAACCGAACTAGTATATATATATCGTTGGTGTGTGTGTTGAGTGCAATCAAATCTTTGGGTCTTGGAGATCGAACATCCGTGATATCTTATTCTTACTTGACCAAAGACTGGAACAAAATGAAGGTATGTATGTGTATATCATCACTTAGCAAGCACGCCTTTGTTCCTCTGTCTTACATTTCTATTATAACTCATGCAGCAGTAGCACGCTCACCCAACCCAATCCAACCCCATTTAATTATAAATTTGTGGTTTTGATATGCAGTGTAAGACTAAGAAGATTGAGATGAAAGTACCTATGAATTGCCAGAAATGCCAACAGAAGGCATTCAAAATTATTGCTGAAGCAGATGGTATGGCGAGTTAGTAATTATAAATATATACAAAATACAAAAGCACATGCTCCATCATTAATATAATTAGAAAAACTCCATTCTCATCTTCTCTGCTTGACTGCAGGTGTGACCTTTTTGGGATTAAGAGAGGAGAGAGACATAGTGGTGGTGATTGGTCAAGGAGTAGACGCCTGCAACTTGGCTAAGAGCTTAAGGAAAAAGTTTAAGACTACTGACATTATCACCGTCGCAGATGTATGAAGACCCTAAAACCTAGAGCCTCCATGAAATGAATATTAATTAAGCTACGCAAATATTCCAATTAAGTCCAAGCCCTTTTCAATATTTGTTAGTATTTGGCCAACGTAACCATGCATGACGTGATGCTAAATTAATATTAATGTAATTTTTCCAGCCAAATTTATATGATCATGATTCATTAATTTTGAATTTAATTAATTAATATCCAGGATCCACTCAATTTGCCTCTCCTCCTCAGTGTCAAGACTCGAGAGTCAAAAGTCAAGAGTCCACAGCAAAATGTTGGGTCTTGTGTTGTTTCTCTGTGATCATTATTTGTGTGTATTGTGTTGGGAATCATGGGAAGGGGGAGGGGGATGGTGGTGGGCCAAGCATTGCAAATTTGCAATTGCCTACTCCTCCTCGATCGACCACGATAAATCACAACGTACGTGGAGTGGGGCACGCGTCGTCCTATATTGTCTTGCAACACAAATCACTAGCTACGTGGAGGGCACGTGTCTACTGTCTTGCAAGTTGAAAGAGGGCACGCCACCTGCACTTTCTTCTTCTTCTTGTTCTTTTTTGCTCTCCATCGCGTTCAGACTTCACCGCTGTGTGCGCCTGGCCTCTCTCTCTCTTAACGGCTTACCTTACATTACATGCTGTGCTGATCCTCAGTTTCAACAGCAATTAATAAGTTACAAAACTAACTAATAACTGATTATATATAGCTTAATCAGCTAGCTAGACAGAGGAGACGATGGAGGCGGACCCAGATTATTCCCACAACCAAATCAACCCAACAGGAACAACGGAGCCAAAAACAACAAGAAATAAGTTAATTTACCTGTCTTTCTCTAATCGTGTGAAGCTCCATAAGCTACCCCACCTAACCGACAACTACGCTACTACTACTACTAGTAGTGATGATGATCTCTCATCATCATCATCAGGCGGCTTTCAAAGGAGCAGCAGCAGCAGCCACACCAACCCACTTGAAGACAACCCCTTCTACCACCTCTCCCACTCCCATGGCTTCTACATAACCCCGTCCGACGTTGTCCTCCGCCACATCGTCTACGACTACCAACACCAACCTAGTTCTGCTTCTGCTACTTCCTTAGATGATGATGATGATGATGATGATGCTGTTGCTGCCTACCACCGCGCTGGCCCACGACGCCAAATCTTTTTCCAGGTGTCAAGCACAAAGGCCGCCATTGTCACCTGCGGTGGCCTCTGCCCGGGCCTCAACACCGTCGTTCGAGAGCTCGTTCTTGGCCTCTGGGACCTCTACTCTGTCCGTCAAATTTTCGGTATCAAGGCTGGCTACCGTGGCTTTTACTCCAAGGAATTGGAACCCCTGCAACTTAACCCCAAGCTTGTCCACAACTGGCACAAGATCGGTGGCACCATTCTCCAGACCTCCAGAGGTGGCTTCCATCTTCAAAACATTGTCGATGCCATCCAACATCGCGGCTATAATCAGGTTTCTACTTTAACTTCATTAATTACTTTACTACCGACTTGTACATCAATTAATTCCTGGTATATATACTAATAAAATAATATATTCTCTTTTTTCTTTTCGAGTGATTATAGAATACTATGATAAATAGCGTTCTTTGCTTGTCAGCCTCCC